>NW_025765141.1:0-252589 GCF_003918875.1 Haliotis rubra | reverse complement strand
AGTCACACTTTGGTCACGTGTACTTCCGGTCAAGTGGATAGTAGTTGGAATGAGAGTTGAGACACTGTGCATCCTGAAACAGAAAGTGCGTAGTTTATTTCTGAAACAATTTTGTCATTGTTCTAGATTATTTGTCGCTTCTCCTTCTGATATCGCCACAGCGCAGGGATAATGATATCTAAGTCAGTAACCTGATCCATTGTCCAGATGGACTTCTAGCATACCTTCTAATTTTATAAACAATTGACCTGACTTTATGCGTATTTTTGTGACGGCAGCTATCACAGGTGTAAATACGCTCGTGTGTGAGCTCTGGGTGTCCTCACAAGGTGATATGAAAGATGATTACACACCTCTGATATGGCGGGAATTGTCCAATAGACTTTAAGCTGGGGGTTTCGAAATTTATAAACCTGACCTGGCTTTGCGTGTTTTGCGCGAGCATCACTACTGCCAAATATGCTCGTCTTTCACGGGGCACCCGGTGTCATCACAAGCTTAAGGTGTTAGTGGCCGTCACACACTACTACTGATATGGCGGGAATTCCCCAATGGACTTGGCTGGGTTTCGTATCAACATTGGGTTATCGTGTCTCTTTATTCATTAACAAAGAACTCACACATCTCTATATTTACCCAATAGCTATAAATCATGATAGTTTTAAGTTCTTGGTAATTGAGTGTGTTTTGTATAGATGCAACCTATAAAATATTCATATACTGACCAGCCAAAGAAATTCATTTCAAGAAATCAAAACATTATTTCATTGATCAAATCAAAGACTCATGCTGAAAAGTATAATTTTTCTGAATGCTGGGGTGCGTTTTCATTGCTGGTCAGTATATATTAATCCCTCGAAGGTTTATTATTAATGTAATCGTACGATCGTTATATGTACGTGTGTTTGCTTTGCACTTTACTTTAACGCTGCACTCATCGATATGACAGCAGTCAGTAAATAATCGAGCATGGACCAATCAATCCAGTGACTGACATCGATTATATACATGAACCAAGTCAGTGGGCCTGCCCCACAGTTAATCACCTTTACGGCCAACATTTTTTCCCAGGACAAACCCGGATCTTGACGGGGTTCCGTATTTTATTTAAAGAATATCTTTAATCAATTGAAGGAAAGCTTGATTTTAAAGTATAATGTAATTATACCTCTGCTGTAAGTTCAACGGTGTTGAGGTGAACGTCATCAGATATTACTGTAGAACTGCGCATACACGCTTCATTCCTTCTGTTGTGATAGGACTGTCGTTTGAGGAAGATACACCTGGAAAAGGTTTAATTGTTAATTATTATTGACATTAGAAATGTTCTTGAGGAACATACATGTATGTCCATTAACACGCACTGATGTAGAAACAATAAGAAGGTGCAGAGAAAGATCTCTTTAATTCTCCCCAAACACAGGAAATTTCCGTACCGGTTGGTCTGCAGCCCAAGTGATCAAAATGCAGGAATCACTTTTAAACACTTGACTCCACACTTCCTCCTTGTCTTGACTCGACAAAACGACGAAACCATTCTTGGATTTGTGTGGACTGAAAAATAATGAAAAAATATTCCATGTATATATCCGACGCAAACAGAAACATAGAAAGTATGAAAAAGAAACATAAGGTGCCATTTATCGAGAGGGCGAACAGTAAAATGAATTGTTGTCGGCAGAGTTATACAGGATGCTATACTTACTGATAATGTGGTAACTGTATCTCTTTTAAACCCTTCTGAAATAAAATTTCAAGGTGAATTTCAACTACATATATATTTTTTATCGAAATAAGATGCTTGTTCATTAACCGAGTTTAATTGAGTTTACAGATTAAGAAATTGTTGACAACAGGAAAAAGAAAAAGAAAATCCATAAATGCAATTACCTTCTCTCTCTTTTCCAATACCTGCAAACAAATATCATAACACTCCCTGTATTTCAACGCTTTGCGATTGTCGATTCATGGTCACATTGATATAAATGCAATTTATTTCCAGCCAAGTTTAGTTGTTCTGGATTTGTACCCGTGCAGATCCGGGTTAGAATTGGTCTTCAGCAATCAAAGCTTATCGTAAGAGGAATCGGGTGGTCAGGCTCGCTGACTTGGTTGACACATGTCATTGTATCCCAGTTGGACATATCTATGCTCAGTTTGATGGCCACTGGATTGTCTGGTCCAGACTCAACTATTTAGAGACCGTTGTTATATAGCTGGAATATTGCTGAGTGCGGCGTTAAACAATAATAAACAATATACAAAAACAAGAAAATGTTCTGGAGCTGACCCACCTCAAGGTGTTGCTGTACATTCTTGTTGCCCATGGTAACCTCAGACACGTGACTGAGATCAGTCTGTATGATCATGTCCGAGTCCAGTGAGGTGTCCCCCTCTGACACCGCCATGTCCACGACCTGGTGCAGAAACAGATACTGCTCCTGGTGTTAGACGAAGAGAAAATGATGTCAGGAAGCCAGGATAGATAACATATAAACTGCACAGTGTGATGGTAGTGTACTCACCTTGGTCCGTATCATGTTCTTCCTTTGGCCTCTCATGCTGGAGATGAAGCTGACGACGTCAGCTTTGCCTTCTTACCGCTGCCTGATCCACGAGACTCTCTATAGCTATATACGTCCCTGTCCGGCCAACACCAGCACTGGCAAAACAAAGGAAGCAGTCATAATATATGGATACATCCAGTAACATCTAGCATGCGAATTAGTCATTCCCTTAGTCCCTTTGTATGTGTGGAAAAATAGGTGTAATGCATTGTCCAAATGTTAATGGAGGGGCTTCTCGTATGTGTGAACATTTAAGTCCACTTTGTAATCAGCCTTATAGTATTTCCGTTTCTGCAAAAATTGTGCACGAAACAATGTCAAAGGAAATGGATTTAGAAATAGCTTATTATTGATGTCATTTATCAAAGAAGTGCACACATTCATTGCATAATTAGAACAATGTCGGGTGAATGACAAGAACCATTATTATGCATAAAACTGTAAAAGAAACTTATGAAATATAATCTTTATGTTTATCGATCAATGTAATGACGGCAGAGCGTGATATGTGTGAAAGTCAATTCTTTTTAGCAATAGTGAATTTAAACTGTGACGAAATACGTTTATGTCCCAGAAGACACTTGTCTTGTCGAAACTAGCTCATGATCAACTGGGACAGATACCATGAAGAAAGTTACAATTCACTCAATCACAGCTACCAATGTAGCCACTGGTATAAATTAAAATATATCTTTAAAGAAAAAAACAACATATAAAATGCAATGTGACTGTTCAGTAAAGTAAATGTGAATAACTTTAACTGGTTAGTCGTTGTGGCCATCTATTTGATACCAGTAAATGCATATGCACGTGTATGATCAGACAAACCAAGTACCTGCAATGAATAACGGTCGGGTGTTCTAGCACGCCGGAAGTGCCCTTTGACTCTCCACATAAACTCCAGGAAGGCGGAAGTGTCTGGTGCGTCATTATCCGGCCAGCCCGTGAATTGAAAGTGGTTGAGATGTCGAACCTGGCTTCCTAGTATATTGCATAATAGTTGTTGATAGTATTTAAGAATGTATTTGTGTTGTACAATACGATGAAACTCCTATAACAAACTTTTATCGGAACAATTACAAATACTGAAATAAGGCTTATCACATCAATTCCCCTACATCACAATCGATTTGGGTTTTTCTACAGTGGTAAAACATATTACGATTTGAATTAATTCGAGTTTTCAATCGGGGAGTGAGTGAGATGGATTTTACGCCGCTTTTAGCAATGTTCCAGCAATATCACGGCGGTTCAATAAGAAAACACCAAATGCCATGCCACACAGTCATCAAATGTTGGGATTATCTTCTCTTTTCCTTTATTTGTGATGTGTGTGAACAAAACATCTTCTATAATCTTTTTCTTTCTGAAGGGACAATCTGCGATTTTGTAGTTTGCGAGGCGTGTTTCTGTCTCCATGGTAACTGTAATTTCACCAAATTGGAGGGAGCCTTGCTCAGGCCAGTACTGGAAGACACTTTATCTGCAACAGTAACAGGGGGATATAAACACATAGCGACACCATTCACTCTGGTTTCGGGAAGTTAGTCTGTAGCATAATATTAGGGGAAATGATCATATTTTTAGTTATAGTGACTCACAAATTCAAACATTGGAGAACCAACCATCACATAATACTCTAACAGTAACAATGTTTAATCTATGTCTTTGAGCCTTGTCATTTTTTTCCCAATGGATGTTTTGTTTCTTTTCTGCCACAAGAAAGAATAACCTTATTACCTTCCCTGTCTCAACAAGCTCCGTCAACATGACAACTGTTGCACATTGCCCTGGTAGATCATCCTCCAGAAATCCACCACGACTTCTGGTCTGTAGGGACCTAATGGAAACTTCATATGAAAATGCTGGATACTATACAGATAACTACACCAAGCCACCTTTAAAGAAAAATATCAAAAGGTGTATCCCTATTCCCTTGTAATTGATTTGAGCCAGCTAATTTTGGCATGAAGATTTTATCAATTTTAACTGTGACAAATTGTATTTCGGAGACCTTTTGTTCTGGTGAAAGAGTTACCTTGTGCTGCAATGTAACGTTTCTCTGCTTTATAACCCTGGAAAAAAACGTGTTTAATATCATTTCAGGAAACGTTTCAGACCTTTAGCCCTTCGTAGTATTTATGCTTTATACGCTCACATATATAGAGAATACTACTCGGTCTCATTATTACGAATTATACGAAACGAGTGTCCTTCCTATGGTATCTGACCGAGCGAAACTCGAAGGTCAGATATCATAGGAAGGTCACGAGTTTCGTATAATTGTATGTAATGAGACCGAGTGTGGTATTTTATTTTATTACCCACGTCTTACATGCATTAAATTGACAAAATAGCGTATTTTTGTTATGTTTTTGGTTTCAAACCGAAACCTGTTTCATAAAGAGGTTGCGGAAGAGTTTTGTACTGTAGTACAATATTTGCATGACGTCACTCTGTAATAACGTCACTGCCTTGGTAACCGACGTCACGATGCATGTCAGTTGTCATCGCCTCTCGTACAGCCTCTTACAGTAAACTACTCCGTAGCACCTCGTTTCTTGGTTTCCAGTTGCTTCATTCGGCTAACATCACTGGTGGAAACGTTGCGTTTACTTTTTCGACGGATATAATGTCTCAGTTCGACTCACAATTAAACAGCGACACGCCAGCGTTCGAATGTTTAAATTCCCACAATGCATTTAAGTTGTAGAATGAATGAATTCACGTGTTTGTTAATGAAAAAATAGTTACGTCAGAATGTGACCTAATTGGGAGGTCATTGGTTACCCAATCAAATCGTTAGAATCTCAGGTCAAGTCGTTACGACACAGGTCAACGCGATACGACACTCGTGTGACGTAATGAGATTAGTATGCAACTACCCATACGTTGAGCTCGTGGGTAATAAACTCACATACTTTATCATAATAGCTGTACAATATAAGCGAGTCTCAATGTTGCTCGCATACATGTGTCTATGTATCTGTATAACATAAACATATAAACTGAGACATTATAGCCCACACATGTATCATTTAAAACAGAATTTAATAAAATTATTATGATAGGGTATTTAGTTCTTTGTTACATAAAAGTTAAGAGTTTTGATTGCAGTTCAGGTCGTCATACTGAATTTGGGGCAAAAACTTACGTCAATGTAGCTGGCGTTGATGTAGTCTCCTCTTGTGCTCTCACTGCCGTCGTGCAACACCACACGGTTGTAGCCATCTATTTGTTAAAATAATGACATCGATTTTTTGACAATGGCAGACTTATTACATGGCAAATCTTAGCATTCTGCTTCAACCCCTCCTCTGCAAAATGTACTACATGGGTAATATCCTTTGAACCTGTTTTTTCCTTTGTTTCTAGGATGTTGAGATTCACTATAGGAGTGGACGAAACCTCCGGTAGTCGCTGAAAAATAACACAATTACACATCTAAACCCCTTTCCTTTTGATAAAGTATGAGTGGGGCGTTAAACAAGAGAAATATTCAGTATGACCAAAGTTTAAGCAGAACAAACAACACTGGACACAACTTACATAAAATTCTTCTACTGCTGATTTCATTTGCTCGTCTATCTGAGGCTGGGACAACGGAATCACTTGGCGGTGTTCAGCAACGTAAGTGTTGTAGTAGTTCCTGCCAGGGACATCTGGTGTGTCTTCAACCTGTACAACCAGGGCAATGGCATTGTGGTCCGTCTCTTCCGTCCCTTGGGGACTTCACGCTTTAGGTCACGGTCACGTGAACCCCCTAGCTGATTTCTCGTTGACAGTCGTATAGAAATCCCGTGGAGACTTCTGACTGAATGCCACCAAACGCTCTTTCTTCTGGATTCTTTCTGGACGGTTCATCTACTGTTTCTTCTTCTCGAAGCTAAGATTCACGTACTTACTGCTGTCGTTCACTGAAGTAAACACGTGTCGTGATTATTAAACCATTTAATGGAACAGTACATGGAACTACCCTGATGCATGACTTGCGTGGCACCCAACATAAATTTTGAAACTGAATTTGGACTGAAAGTGACTGCAATGTTTGTCGTAAGAGTGATATTGAGAATCTTAAGGCGAAATAACATCAGAGTGCCATGAAAGCAATACTTATAGTCTTCAAATGAGGTTATTTGAGGCTAGATATTTCTTATTCACTGTGCATGTTGCAAAGAAAATGATAAGAAGGAATGATCAAAACTACCTTCACCAATCTTTCCTTTACAGGCTTTGTCAGTGTCGGGCTTGTCTCTGTGCACTCTCTTTTGCTTTCCGCGTCTTCTACAAAGCATAAGCATAAATCTTAAAATGTTTTGGAATATCTGTATGAAAGGTAACGTTCCACCATCTGGATACTATAGTCAATCTACCCAATATACAATCCCGTGAATGACTGCCAGAAAGAAATATTAACCAAAGTTCAAAATCTTAAAAAGCCTAAGACACTAAACTGATAAAGGTATGCATATTTCCATCAGGAAGGAGTCTCGTGCATGTCAATGCTATGGGCAAAACGTCCTTTGCTCCAATCCGTCAAGATAACACTGATTAACGTTTCAACCTAATTTGACTAGGTATATTTAGTTATTATGTCTAAATGTGTTCTGAGTTGTTTAGAGTTAGAGTGAAAGTCTTTGTTGTGGTCAGTGAATGACCGAGTATGAAAGATACTAATTATCAAGAGTTTAGAAATTTAGAGTTTCAAATCTTGTTTTCCCTAAACTATTTATCAAAAATAGATTAAAGATTTTGTTCATTGGTATTGAACGTTCAATATGTGTGGCAATGCAGTCTTGTAAAGTATTATATATCATAGTGGCAGTTGCATCTGTGCCACCATCCTTTGCTCCATGAAGGAAGATATATATGTAGGTATCATGAATGGTTCTTAATTCATTATATTGTTGGTGGTAAATAAGTAAGCATTTACAACTTTGAATAGATTCAGATGTGCAGTAAGGGGTCGAATTGGTGTATTGTGCAAAGGAACGCTATTCCTGGAACCAGTGTCCTCAACCACCAGTAGAATAGTAAACGATTCTGATATACAACTGTTCAGATCTAAATACACATATGCTATTAAATCTATACAGGTATAGTTCGTTTGGCTCAAAATCGACCAATGAATTGCAATCTAACTCGAAAACTACGAAACATATAATTCTCAACGAAACACTGATCATAAACAAAACATCAGACCAACTCTGTGATTTTTTGCAGAATTTATGTCCTAAATATAAAAAAAGTTCACGATTAGTTAAGAGGAGGGGTGCAAAGAGAGGAACGGCCAGGAGTGCGAGAAAGGATGGAGGCAAGCACAGCACAGGTAAATGATTCAATGATCTCAAGTACACCTGGTTGTTCCTCTCTTTGCAGTCCTCCTCGTAACCAATAGTGAACTGTGTCAAAATTTTAATGATAGTTTGTTAAACAACGTTTTTATTTTAGGGCATAAATCTATAAAAAACAGAGTTGGTCTGATATTTTATCATGTTCAGTGTTTCATTGAGTATTATATGTTTAGTAGTTTTCAAGCTAGATTACAATTCATCAGTCCGATTTTGAGCCAAACGGACTATACAAGGTACCTGGCTCAGTAACAACGCCATCTAAATAGTTTAGATGATCGTTCGCTCGACATGATTTGAAGGCTGGAGTCGTCCAGTTGTACAGAAAGAAGCATGTTGCTTCGCAGGATGTATAATGAATTCCTGCGAAGCAACATGCTTCTTTCTGTACAACTGACGACTCCAGCCTTCAAATTATATCAGGCGATATGCTCATTGTGGCACATGCATGCGGTTGGTCAAATATAGATAATATATCTGAATTCAGACCCATGTGAGCTGAACTATTTATTATTTATTTGACACAAGATATTAGATGCACTACACATGGTATATACATATTACAAAGATGATGGTGATACATTAAGTAAGTAGGAAGGAGAGAGGTTCCTTGTGGGAAACTGGACAGTATAATGTGTATATGATGTGCGCGTTAGTAAGTTAGTGTGAGTAAGCATTTACTGCATTAATTAGGTGGAAGTAAGTAAGTCAGTTTTGTCCATATACTTATAACCGCATGGTATCAGGTATTGTTGCTACCACCTGTTGACAGACCGTGAAAGAAGTGACTACTACCCACCTGATAAAGAGTACAACGAGGGCCAATACGAGGACAACCAGAACACCAGCCACTGTAGATACCACTATTAGTGGAAGTGTGATATTGAGGAAGTCATGATCGGTTCCTGATATTGAGCTGCAAAGACATTGGTAAAGACGTTTCACCAGTCATTAACGTCAATCAACGTTACCTTTTCGCCGCACACACACACACGCACAACACACACTCTCTCTCTCTCTCTCTCTCACTCACTCTCTCTCTCTCTCTCACACACACACACACACACACTCACACACTCACACACACACCCACACACACATACATAGTGATAGAGAGCAATATATACTGGACATCTTTCAGCACCACTGACATCTCAATGCATGTGATGCCAAGCACAGCATCCACTGTCTTTGTCACAGTTTGAGCCATAGGAGCACATACATGCTGCCAGGAGGAAATGAGTCTATTCTTGCTAAATGTTTATTTGTTGGTTATTTCATTAATTGCAATGGATGTCGCCATCAGTTATCTCACGTTTATTGCCGATACGTTTCCTTTATGTTTATTTTATTTCCGTCCACCAGAAACAAGGTATTCCATGCAGATGTTATCTCAGCAACAACTAGTTAATAACGACATAACTGCTCAAGGTACATAATAACACCTCAAATGTATGTACATTCATTGCCAATTTTGAACGCATGAACCTGAAAATCAGGCTACCCACAACCACACTCACCTGTAATCACATCTTTGGGTTCGAACCATTCACGTCAGTAAAACTTATATCATCAGAATAGGTGATGCGTTTCTAACAGCTTTAAATTATATAACAAGAAATGAAGAGCTTGCAATGTTTTTGGACAGTTATTAATATATAATGATGTTCTTCTTGGTAACTTTTGTGTGACAGGCTTCTTCTAATAACGTATTTATTTTAATTTCAAGTTTAATTCCAGATCCGCTTCCCAAGTCTTTATCATGTATTACGAATAAACATTCAACATTCTTTACCTTGTGTGCAATCAGCACCTGTCCAACCAGGAAGACATCCTGTGTCACATGCGCCAGTGTGACGGTCACATGACGAATTTGGGGCTGAACACTTCCGTCCAGCACACGTTTCTGTTGCAGTTAATGCCATTGGTAGTGTTGTTGCAAGCTGTAAAGACAAATATCAAGTTTATCATTTATAAAGTTATGTAGCATTAGAGTTTTAAAGCTTCCCAGGTAAGTGTGTGTTGAAACGAGTCATGCGGTGATGTCGATCTACAACTTAACATTCCCCTAGACACGAGGCCAAAGCGAGGCGCCGTCAAAGCTCGAGTCTTGTTATTCCCTCGCATCAATTATGACTAACCTGAGGTCACAGTCAACAATAGGGCGAGTTTACCTTGGCCCGTATGTGTATCTACAGTATCCAGTACCACTGACTGAACCCACCAATCCTGCTAGTAGAAACGTCTCACCTTCATCACATCTCTGCCCCTGCCACCCTGGTCTACAGTCTCCAGGACACAATCCAGTCCACCGATCACAGGTTGAATCCAGGCAGTGACAGAAACTATCACAGTCTTTCCCATAGATATTCTGACTGCAGACTGTAACAGGTAAAATGTCTTTAAGTGCTACTATTTAAGAAACGCGTACAAAACAATATGAATAATCTGAAGGAAAGTGACTCATCTTAATTCATACACAGACATGAATATAAGTTATGAGTTTCATATCTTTGAAAGGCATTTAGAAGTGGAATACACCTAATGAAGAAGCAAGCATACACTTTGGAAACGTCGTGTTATCCACAATAAAGACGTTGACGTCCATACATCTTGTTTTTCTTTGTGTTTCCGGACAGGAACTCGGCTATATCCGTACTGAAGACTAAACAGTCTTTTATTTGCAAACATTGTTTAACGAATAACTTTAGTTAGGATGTTCCTTTTGAAACAATTACCATTACCAGATTTTCCGAATTATAGTGAATATTTCGAAGGGTGGTAATGTGCAGTGTACGCATCATTCAAACCATCATGTAGGTGTTTGATATATATCAAATATGTCATCTCGTAATGCAATGTGATTCGTTTGTTTCAGATATGTCAAATTATCTCTGTGTGTAAAACCAGTCAATATGGCCCATTAATCATTGAATAATTGTGAATAATTACTTGACTTATGTTTACATACTCTACAATAAAAAACAAAATCGAGATCAGTACTAAGTTAATACCATTTACATCACATTAAACCGACGTTTTCTAACACAATGATATCTGAACGTCGATAAATGATAATATAGTTCTTCAAATACAAATTAAAATACAATCAAAGGGGGATATGTTTGCACATGCTTGTGAACAAGATTAACTATGTATTCATCAGGTAAAAGGATATTAGATGTAGAAATTTGCATTAAGCATCAGTGAGACCTGCAGTCGGTAATTTCTCATCCCCTTGTCTAGTTAAAACGATCAACATGTTTGTGGATCAAGACCAATACATAAAAGCATTATCGGAAATGTCCTCATAAATGAATACTTTCATGAAAATGTCCAGTTTTTCAGAGTAAGTGTAATCAGCGGGTAAAAGCATAGACGCATAACATAACATCATTTTCACCATAAATCTCCACCTCACAGATGTTGAGTGTATCATTTTTCTCAGGCCCTGTCCCCAGGTTCGTGATCGCGACGTGTCTGCTGCTGTACCGTTACACGTCACATCAGTTTGGCTGGTGGTGGTTTTGGATGAACTCGGGAGGGTAGAGCAGTTGGTGGTGTTGGTGTTGGTAGTGTTGTTCAGGTAGATGGTAGAGTTGGCGTTTCTCCAGTGAGCTTTTGGGAATATAATTAGCATTACATGAAACATATTTTCCCCCAATCATTTTATTTAATCTGGGGATTAAGGTAATAAAATCCTTACACAATCATCCATAACATGGACGTATCACAACATCAGCCCCACTGGATGCTAGTATAGAGACATATGGTAGATATAGACTAGTGTTGGGTTTGATAGCCCGATGTTTGTTATTTGTACATGCATATTTACAGATCTAGATAGCCGCATCCGTGGTGTAGTGGTTAGAAGCGTCCGCCGGAGAGCGGAAGGCCGCGGGTTCGATCCCCGGTTGCGTCATGCCAAAGACGTTAAATTATGGTACTTGTTGGTCTCTGCCTGGCGCTCGGCATTAATAGGTACAACAAGGACTGGTCGGCTCGGAGTCAGTATAATGTTGTCTGAGTGGGGTAATCATGTTTCACTGCGGCATGGTATCTCAGTGGGCTTGCACTATAAAACCAGCTTAAGTCTGGGCTAGTACAAACAGCCGCACATACACACGCATGCACGTCGTCATATGAGCGAAATATGATGTTAAACCCCCATTTCACCTCACCTCACAGATCGAGATGGGTACATACAAAGAGGCTTATAACAACTTATGATAAATAAATACAAATGAATTATCAATAACAATTATTTGTGTATTCAAGTGTTAAATGTAATTGTGTTTTGTAATGAAATATGAAAACAAAAATGATACAATAATAACACAAAGATGCTGACGCGTAGGATACCTACATCCATTTCTACTGTAAATCCTGATGATGTCATACAGCTGGAAGTCCCGAGCCCAGATCCACTGTCCAGTCTGACCGAGATCTTAGAGCGTGGAAACAGGTTCTGCCCTCACCATCAGTGTCATTGTCTCCATCCACGGCCTTTGATGGGGACCAACCTTCCTCCACTCCAGATGTTGTTGATGCTGTCTTGTTCAGAGCAATGTTTTCTAAGCGCAAGCATCGAACCGATGTGCGAACGTTGAATGTGTCTTGCCATGGTGTTGTGATTCTCGGACGTCCAGGACGTTGGCGGTCAGCCGTGGTCTGTGTAGCGCAAAACGTTTCCTGAAGACGGTAAATGGTCGTTATGTGCACATGGAATGCATTGGCAACATCTGCAACACTCTGTCCAGCTTCAAGACGGCCGATGGCTTGTTCCCTCTGTTGCGTCGTTAACCTAGGCATTCTTGGTGGGCGTTTGTCGGGAGAGATTTCAAACTGATTTGAGGGCATTTTATACCCATATGTGTGTCTGTGACATAATGCGCATCATGATTTTCATGCAAAACTTCTGCAACCACATCCCACGGCCAATTCAATTGCTGCGTTTTGGCGATGTGCAATATCCAAGAGAAATCACAAACAGAACCTGAACACTAACAAACTGTTTTTCACAACAAAGGTAACCAATATGTAGTTACAATATAACATTTAACAATGTTCTGTCGAATATTTATTCATTTTGAAAAACTTGCGTTTTTATGCGATTCAGTATACATAGGCCAAGCAAATGCCTGAAAAAGGTCAGTCTGTGCATTCGATCTTTTGAGTATGTTGGAAATGTACCGTGGTTGTCTTTTGGCGATTGGCGTGTATGCATTAGTGCATTGATTTTTCTCATGACCAGTAACTTTATCAGTGTTTTGATTAAGTTTACTTGTAATTTTAATGCGTTTACAGTTTAGGAATGTTTCTGTGCTTGCATTCCGATGTACCGATCGGTAAGGTGGTCCAGTGAATCACTGAGTTTTAGGTTTTCAGGTTTTACGATTGTTTTTCAAGTTTAATCATGATCATAATGGCCTGTATCTTCTGTCCTTGGCCTAATGATAACATTTAGTGCTCATATCGTGTCTCCATCGTTTGACATTAAACCTTTGAATCTAATTGTTGATCAAAAGCATCACATTATTGAATTCATGGATGTCATCACACTAAAGCGGCATTACCTCAATCAAGACCAGTGCTAAGCAAAACAGATTCAGTAAACTGCATGGGAAAATGCAACATCGTCTATGGTAACAATATTTTGAGAATATTTGAAACAGACAATCCGCTGAACTGTTCTACAACAATAAATTTGAATGTACCTACATATGTACTGAGTCAAAAGAAACTTCACATTCTTTCTTCAGGGCACTATAAAAAGAACAAAGAGATAGTAAGATGGTTAAATTGTTATTATTTCATTCCTGAGATCTGTATGATGTACTCGATACATTGACAGTGCCATAATCAGTTCCATTAGGCTACACCGCCGTACGAAAACATGGGTATATAGAATGTCAAGTCACAAGAATAAACATGCGAAATTTCTCACTTCAATATCGTGTATGGCCGCCCCGCGTATTCACCACTGCCAAACACCGTCTCCTCATCGACTGCCTGATGCTTGTGAACACGTGGTTGGGGATTCTGCGCCATTGCTCTTGCAAGGCAGTGCCAAGTTCCTGCAAATTCTGAGGTTGGTTCCTAACACAACGAAGCCTTCTCCCAAGTGCATCCCAAACGTGCTTTATTGGATTAAGGTCAGGGGACCTCGATGGCCAGTCCATGACGTTGATTCCAGCGTTTTGAAGGAAATTTCGTGTCAACATCGCGGTATGCAGCCGAGCATTATCATGCTGGAACTGTAGACCTGGGCCATGAGCCGCCATGAAAGGAACGAGTTCAGGGTGAGCACCTGGTCGCGGGAAGCAGCAGCTGTGAGGTTTCCACGGATGACTTCAGAAGTCGGGAACGGTTGTTCCCACAGAAAGCACCCACACACCATGCAACTTCCGCCCCCGAATCTGTCGACTTCCTGTACACAACATTGGGCATACCGTTCACGACGTCGTCTCCAGACTCTATGCCTGCGGTCCGCGAATCTGAGGGTAAACCTGGATTCATCGCTAAAGACGAATCGATTCCAGTCTCTCTGGGTCCATCGGAGGTGACGTTGGGCCCACAGCAGACGTTGACGTTGATGAAACGACGTCAATATCGGCCCACGATATGGACGTGGAGAATGGAGATTGGCAGCCCGCAACCGATTTCGAATGGTCTGTGAGGACAGTCGACCTCTAAACCTCTCAGCCCTAGTTCGTGTAGCCGGCAGAAATCTGTCACGTAGGTGACGTAGGACGATTTGACGGTCTTCTGCTCGTGACGTCACACGTGGACGACAAGACCTTGGGCGATCAGAAGTGGTGCCAGTTTGTTGTAGACGACCTCGCAAGTCATACACAGTACGACGGCTGCATCCCATTGCTCTTGCGACACCAATAACTGATCTCCCCGCTTGCAACATATGATGATCTTCACGTTGCACATTTGACAATCGTTGCATTTCAAGTACCGTTAAAACTGTGGTTTAAAGTGTTTTTTCAATTCTTGAGGCCAATGCAAACACGTGCATATGAAGAAAACTTCGATGCGAAGATCACGTGATCGACTGAACGTGCAAAACCTGATTAGGCATTAACGTCATTTGCACGTTGAATGGATGGGTTTTGAGTGGGTTTTGCTAACGTTTTCTAGAGTCGAAAGATAGGGATCCCATTTCGGATACATAGATGTATCATCAGAGAAAAAATATTCATTATTTTTCAAATTACATTTTGTGAAGTTTCTTTTTGACTCAGTATATAACCATTATGACATGTGCACTGTTTCCGTTTTGTCGTTTTATGAAGTACGGGTTTTTACCTATTGTGACGCTATACTGCCATCGAGATCCTTTTACCAATCAGCAATAGGCAAAGAACAGTGTCCTTCTCTCACCAAACCACCAGTTACGTGATCATCAGTTCAATATCAGTTACGTGGAGTTTTTGTACAGGTATACATCAGTTCGACTTTGTCTCACCGGGGCGGTGGGCTAGCCTGATGGTTAAAGCGTTCGCTCGTCACGCCGAAGACCCGGTTTCGACTCCCCACATGGATACAACGTGTGAAACTTATTTCTGGTGTCCCCGCCGTGATATTGCTAGAATATTGCTAAAAGCGGCGTAAAACCAAACACACTCACTCAATTTGTCTAACCGTTTTGTTGTGCTTTGTACTTTGCAATAATATTATGATACATCGTTTTAAGTTATCAAGTCGAATATGTTTCTAAATTAAATATATTTTCGTCGAGCTTGTGACGTTGTAAATTTACTGCTGATCCACTAGATGCATTATGACCGAGTAACATGAACACTATGTCAAAGTTTTGCATAGGTCTTGAACATATAAATAACACGGCAGTTCTCGAATAACCCTGTCCTTCGTACTGTAGTATGTCGATATTGTGTTCCGCTTCTTTACCTTTTAGGGGCGGTGGGGTAGCCTAGTGGTTAAAGCGTTGGCTCGTCACGCTGAAGACCCGGGTTCGAATCCCCACATGGGTACAATGTGAACCCCACTTCTGGTGTCCCCGCCGTGATGTTGCTGGAATATTGCTAAAAGCGGCGTAAAACCAAACTCAGTCAGTCAGTCAGTCTTTTTACCTTTTAAAGCCAAACGTTCAATACAGGATTCATCATTTTTCATCGGAATATGTGAGGATCACCATCTGTGAGATGAGAGTCACGATTTGTCACACAGAGGTCACACGGTATCATATTTCGAAGACTTTACATTTCTTTCCATTACATACCCATCCACACATATGATGTTACTGCCAAATGCTGTAATTGATAGTTTATATACTGCCGGTTTTATCGATTTCTTTATGAAATATGTTATGTAAAATATGTTCAAGAACCAGAATTCTCGCGGAAATGCTTAATTTGTAAGAGCTTAAGTTAACATCTTGCCACTGCATGACTATAACCATGGCATCAATTCTCAGGCATGGTCAGAAATGCTGCTACATTGCTGGTGCGGCTTAAAACAA
Source organism: Haliotis rubra (assembly GCF_003918875.1). Classification (NCBI taxonomy): domain Eukaryota; kingdom Metazoa; phylum Mollusca; class Gastropoda; order Lepetellida; family Haliotidae; genus Haliotis; species Haliotis rubra. Next base: position 236,180 of record NW_025765141.1, on the reverse strand, counting down.
TATTTGATCACTAAGTCACCCAGAAGTATGGCCATAGTCGTAACGTTTGAAAACACAAGAATGTCAGATATTGCAAAAAAATGAAAAGGATAACATGTATGATATACTGACGCTTCTGGCACATGCTTCCTCCCATAATCCAACCAGAGTCGCAGGGGATCTGAACAGGCACCTGTTGTCTCGTTACAAGATGCACAGTGACAGGAGTATCTACAGGAGTCTCCAAACATTCCTTGTGGGCAGGAACCTAGGATTAGATAAAGAGATATTCAACACTACAACCTGCTCTGATGTGCGGAACCCTAAGGAGCGGTACAGAAGGATGAGATTCAAAATTACAAGACAAGGTACATGTGTCTCAGACTGTCCTAGTGGGCCGGAACCTATGGAGATATAGAGATAGATTAACAAGACAAGACAGCTACAGGAGCCGACACGTGTGGGCAGGAAACTAAGTCCTGGCTGGGAGGCAGCAGTCCCTTAGGAGGTCCCTGTGAGTAACAGTGATGGGAACAGCCACGGGAGTCTTCAAAGTGTCCTGGTAGACAAGAACCAGGACAGAGCCACGGATAGAGATTTACCGTGAGGAGGAATAACAGCAAGTGTCTTTAAACTGCTCAGGTGAGCAGGAGCCAGAGGAGAGACAAAGAGTGAGACAGCGGTTACAGTGATACAAACAGGGTCTCTAAACTGATATTCTTTTAATACGTTTATTCAGAATTTATAGAAGGATTCGACATTTTATGGTTATCCCGAGTTCATATTTCGGAGGTTAACGTGAAAGAGTACCATCATTCAACAATCATAATATATGTATACGTTGCAAACTCTTGATCAACCGACCTGAGGTCGGGCTAACAGCTGCACACGTCGTACTGAGCATTCTCCGCCCTAGATGTGATATAGTTACCATAGACTTAAGTCCGTCCCAGCGATAAGGCTTCCTTTGTAAAACACCTGCCTGATTCACCTATTTTGTAACATGTGCTATATTTGGGATTACACTTTCTTATTGTGTATTCATATTTCGCCCTGATTTATACGCCCGAATGACCCTCCTGATATGTGCAATGGAGCTCTATAGAATATTGATTCATAGTTACCAATGTAGATGTGACGTCTTTGTGCTCATTCAGGGTAAAATCATAGTATCGGTTTCTATGCTTATTGTCAATTGACAAAAGTAAATATCGAGCAATGTAAAGGCTATAATGGCATTGAAACACAGAAGCAAACTTGTGATACACCCGCTATGTTATTCACTAAATGCTACTAAATGGTTCATGAATAAGAGGCGTCCTATAGCAGTCGGTAATCCTATGTTGCGGTCCCATTTCTACCCGATTGTTTTGATTGCTGGATTAATAGCCATATCAACCTTGATAAGGAATTGCATGGTTTACTGGTTCACCCATAAGCTATGGCCAGGTTTTCCTCCCACACTCAACTGATATCACACATAATAAGGACTCGTGTTCTCCTCTTACAGAATACAACATAAAGACTCACAAACGTAATGTATCAAATTGTAAAAAAGAAATTGAGATAAACCAAAGCTTACAATTCAGCGAACGTGAGGCTCATTTGTCACTTCATATTTTATCATTCGCCAAACACTCAAATGTTTTGCATTACCTCATAACAAGTTGGATCAGTGACATTATTCGTTTCCCTGTGTGGCATGCGTCTCTACTGCAACGGCTACACCTATTACATGGACGAGGAAGGAAACTTTGACCTAAGCCAACAGGAAAACAGATAAAATCAATATAAGGATATAACTTAAGTACACTCACCCGATGTCAGCTCTATCAGTCCCGAGAGGATTGCAACACCAAAGATCCTAAAGCCAACCATGTTGAACAGCCCGGATCGTGTTTACAGATCGTGTCAACTATGTATGACAAATGCATGACTTATGTGTACAGCTTCCGAACGACAAGGAAGGTATATGCACAGGGAAACATTATTAGCACCGTTATGCTCAGTACACTTCGACTTTCTGAATGTACAATGTGTTTAGCGTTTGAACAACTAGGAAGTTACAATAAATGTTATTGTCGTCACAATAACTGAATAATATTGAATGGGCTGTATGTGTGCTTTAAGTTGACACAGTGACGATCTCAAGTTGCAGGTACAAAGAGTATTCTACACAAGCTTTAAGTCATATCAAATCAAACCAAACGCCACTTGCCATTGGAATGTTAAGACAATATGTGAGTATGTGAGTATGGTTTTACGCCGCTTTAGCAATATTCCAGCAATATCACGGGCGAGGGTCACCAGAAATGGGCTTCACACATTGTACCCATGTGGGGAATCGAACCCCAATCTTCGGCATGACGAGGGAACGCTTAGACCACTAGGCTGCCCCACCGCCCTCAAGACAATGTGTAGATCACATTTGCTGTTCATATTCCTAAGGTCAACGCCAAAGAGTTGCCGGCCTTGAATATCGGATAAATTAGAATATAATGGACGAACAAGTCAAAATAAGCAGGAACATTTTAATAAATGGATTGCTGAAAATTAGGAATGAATCCTGCAGTAATGTATATAATAAATTAAGCCCGTCCTGCGCCACATGTTTCTCATTGATCATTATTGCACATTGAACAGACGAGCAATACATCTGCAGTTTGAACAGGGCTTTAACATATATAGAGGATGTTATATGAGTGCCCATGTCATACTATGTTTACGACCCGAGTGCCTAAATGTTGGTATTTCCCGAGCGAGAGCGAGGTATGTGCCGATATTTAGACACGAGTGTCGAAAACATAGTATGATATGGGCACGAAAACTGTAATATGTTTATTACCGAATAATTGAGGAAAATAAACCCAAATCTACTTTCAAACACAGGCTGGCTATCCGCCGTCGCCGCAAGTAGAACGCAACGTCACAGAAGAAACGTGACGTCATAGCCTTGTTCATGACGTCACGTCACCATGACAAAGTGATCTTTTGCCCAAGGGCATCGTATGAAAAATATGAACCCCGATATTCTAGCCCTCGTAGGTAATAAATCTGTTTATTGCATATTGTTTTTGTGAAATGATCAGACAAAGTGTTTACACAGATCAAATAACACAATGGGTCCTTGAAATATACACGACAATATATAAATGGTTTGGTCGTTCAACCCACTGATCACAGTGGCTCTAATCTATATACGATTTCTTTTGTTAACAGCAAATTTTATTTTTCCATACGCAACTTTCCTGTTAACACCACGCTTGGCTGGAGTACAATGGTCTTGTGTATTTGGCATTTCTATGAGAAATACAGAATCACCTTTGGGTTTGTTATCGTTACGAACTAATGTCACATGTTTTTGTCAGCAAATCATACCACTGGCAATGTTTGGAGGTCACCACCTTCACCAAGGAAGCCTTCCTCATAGGCAGTGATCCATACTTGGAGCGCATATTGGTAGACATTTGACTGTTGCGTCACCTTTGTGCCCGTCGTCTCAGTAGATTCATTGCCACTATACCTCTTGCCTCAGTGAGTGGTGGTTATGGAACGATCAATGATCAGCACTGTCGTGTGTTAAGTGATATGGTAATTTTTCCAGCTATTGGCTTATCATAACGTTTAAATGTGAGTTTTAGCAGTATTTTCATGTTTGATATATAACTAAGTTCAAGAACATTTAATACCTCAAGTAAATATGGACGGTTATAAAATTTTATAAGCATATGATATTTTATTGCCTATGGACAACAGAATGTGTCTGACAAAATAAATTACTGTTATTTGAAGATGATTAGAAAGATCCAAGACGGGGAATGAGATCACGGTGGTGGACAGAATCAAGATGTTTAAGGTTTCTTTTTTACATCATACATATAATCAAGCATTTGAAACAACAGACCTTAATTCCATACAAATTGTCAGTTAACATTTCTTGTTAGTTGATGTTATTTTCGAAAAGCTATTCTAAAACGTTGAAATGGATATAAGATGGTGTCAGTACCATCTTGCCATACGTAAAATACTTGTGCCAACCAGTCTTGCATATGAAGCATAGACATGGGCAGCGCCATAGTTACTCATCATAAATATGTTAGCTTCTGTAGTTGAAACATTACATTTAGCAGATTTTGTTGTTAACATTTAAATGTGTTTTGTTATTAATTTAGAGTTTACATAATATCTGCTTCTTTCATATTTCAATATTCGCTCTTCATCAAGACGTCTGTTCACGTTTATACTGCTGCCGCTGATATTTTCCCAATATGAATAGGGAGACAATTTTGAAAAACATCGCGTTACAAAATATTACACAGTATATCCGAGACGCTATGTGGATAATGTACTATTTGGAAACGGTTTATTCACAATGGTATGACAATGCTTGATAAACTACCTGGCGTTTGTAATGATTGTTTAATTTTCCTTCACCTTTTCTGAAATACAAAGAAAAAGACCCACATTGTCAGGAGAAAAGGTTGTCCAGGCATTGAACAACTTGTCGAGAGCCTGGTTTGCACGGCCTTATGGTCTTGCCCGGCCATCCAGACACCGCCTTCTTCATGATTTATAGATATGCAGCATTATATATATCCATGTCATAATTATGTCTGTTAGTATGATTCTTTTGAGACCTCGGGCGCATTATACATTGATGGTCGGAAGCCATCAGCAGTCCCACCTGTTAACTGGTCAACTTCATACACCTTCATGAAGAAAACGAATGAATAGCTGGCAATTCCATTTGACGTTATAAAAAAACACAGTAATCTGACTTTTTATCTTTATTTACAATTTGGCTGTCACAATGAACACAGATGTCGAAACAATGTAACTATTTTGACTTGAGCATAGTTTCAATGCATTACTATCAAATCTGATATCGATATGAGAAACTGAATTGCAATACTTACAGACAAGTACAGATGTGTATCTTGCTCTTTTAATGTCCTTGTCGACGGGATTGATCTACTCTGATTTATGTGTTATCAATTAATTATATTGTTATAGTCACTTTTCGACTGAAATATTGTCGAGGTGACTATAAATTCTAACCCACTGACTTACTACTGAGCCATATTATGACTAAAACAAGTTCTATATACATGGTAAATATATATAAATTATAAAACGTGCAGAGAAAGGACAGTAAAACAACTAGAATATCACAGAACAAGAATTTAAACCAAGCATGTAACTCTAGATGTGCATTTCTAAACAGAGCAATTCAATATAAAAACGGGCTGTAGGTCGCCAGCAACTGAAGGTACATCACCATACTAGGGACCATAGCGACTGATAATACTTTTGCACCCGTGAAGATCCGGGTTAGAATTGATCTCCAGCAACCAATGCTTGTCGTAAGAGGCAACTAACGGGATCGGGTTGTCAGGCTCGCTGACTTGGTTGACACGTGTCATCGTATCCCAGATGCATAGATCGATTCTCATGCTGTTGATAACTCGATTGTTTACAGACCGCCGCCATGTAACTGGAGGGCGGCGTTAAACAACCAACAATATTTTTGTTACCTGCATGGACCCTACCTGGATAAGCTAAGCTTCCAATGTATGTAGATAAATAAGGTGACAAACAATAGAAAAAAATCACAAGTCAGCTGGATGCGGATATCAAGAAATCAAAAATACTTATATTTACAAAGTACTGGTGTCTGAAATGTAAAAACATATACTGCTACTCTAAGCGATGGAGATAATTACATGCACATTAACATTACATCTAATATAAACATTTATAGCATAGTGTGACTTGTATATGATTACATAATCCATCAAGGCCCACTGTTACAAGATGTCATAACATTAAGAATGCAACAATTCATGTTGCTTGATAAAATGTTTTGTGTCTGTAAAGTTTTTCCTTGTCCTATACTATTTTCTTGTTTGTTAACACTGTTAATTGCTCTAGATTAGCATTGGGCAAGATGGACATAGATCTCCCGTAAATTTTAATGTTTCAACGGGTGCATCATGCAATTAATATACATAACGATTTCATCATCACCATCGAAAAGACTTGTACAGGTTTACCTGCTAGTCTCTGTCATTGTCATAAATATTTTATTGACACTGTATTGCATACATTGTCCACATGCATTAATCTGCAGAAAATTAGAACTGATATTGCAAAGAACTACCATAAGTTAACAATGCTTTACAAGTTAGCATAGAGTTCAGGCGATTCTAGTCGTCTTTGAGCAAACTCCACACACCGGCGCACATCCTCCTGAAAGTGAAACAAACACGTCAAGACTATAAACTAAAGGTACATAGTCCGAATTCAGATGTGTGTGACGGTGTCTGAAATGAGCTCGGAGACATGTCTCGCAACTACAAACCTAATGCTTTATCATGAAAATATTGGATCTGAAGTGTCTTTACATTTTTCAACGATCTAAAGTCTCTTGCAACTGCAGTCCACATACCAGTAAAATTAGAAAAAATATCATATCATGACTGTGTCCTACCTCAGAGAATGGAGGTCCACCGAGGGCTGGAGTGTAGACGTCGCATGTTGCTGATGACGTCCACCCTGCTGTCGTCCTGCAGTCTGCTGGCGATGTTCACCAAAAGGACCAGGAGCCGTGCCTCGCTCACAGAGCTGCAGTGAAGAATTGGAACGACTCATGGGTGCATTCAAAAGATAGACGAAAGTGTTGATAGTGGCATGGCATGGAACAAATTTTGATGTGTAAAACAAGACATTGATAGCACTTAAATGATGAACGAATGCAAATGATAATGTTTGAGTTAAAATTTGAGTGTATTATAACATGACCAATTTTCAACATACACATTATTATCAGATAAAACGACATGAGATACAGAAGGGTACTGAAATACGTGTGATCCCCTCCCCCATTGTAATGATATGTCAGTAGTTTCGCAATCCCTTCAATATTATTCGTTGATGTCTCTTCAGATCAGAAAATACTGAGCAACATGCAACTACCAATAAAACACTGTTCACTGGTATTGTGTTTGACTGTATACCCAAGCTGTGTGGTTTTACGTAGTTCAGTGTTTGTGACATTACGCATGCCTCAACCGCCGTTTGCACAGAATTGCACATGGTGAAGAAACGAACTGTGACGCTAATAAGGCAAAGTACTTAATCAGATTTGCTCAAATACATGTTATGGAGATTTGAAAGTTCTGACCTTATATCTTGTATCATTCAGGTGCTTGATAGATGATAGTAATATTGATGTGTTGAGGTTCAGAGACCAGTACATTTGTACACGTCATCAGAAAGAAGTACATAAAGTACATGTTTTATGGTTACAAAAGACAATTGTTTGGTACAGAAATAGACTGATGTGAACTATTCTTACTGTGAAACGATTGTGCAGGAACCTCGTTCTGGGTCACTCATCCATGTAAGTAAGCTGTCAATCAACAAAGTGACACTTGAATCATGTGTACTCCCGGTCACATGATAGTGTTGAATTGCTGAGGTGACGTCAGCACCCTGAAACACAGTTTTTAAAAGCATAAATAAACTGAAAATTACTTTTAGCCATTTTCTAGCACGATAACATCGAGGGACAAATTTCGAGGAAATTGAAACTTCTTTAGAGGAAGTTGAAGCCTTTGGAAGTTGAAGTTAGTAATATTTCCAGCCATATCGAAAGATACCTAAATTTATAATGCATATATGAATGGACAACAACTTTCTATATACAGTATCTTAAAAAGTAGCGACGTTTCGGTGTAGCTTCTTTCACCGTTATCAAGCTAAATTACTCACTCCATCCGTGATAACTAGAATGTCCATTTTGAGAACTACACTCTTTCGACTAGAGAGTGCTTTAACAACTAGGTTACCCCTTCAATAGTAAAGATGATGTGTTGGTAATATGTTTGATGCCGAAAAGGTTCCGAACAAAGTTTCCCAAATTGAATCCGTTTTAAATCCATATGCTGTGCAAGAGGAAAATACGCTGGGATTCCACATGTTGCTGTGTACAGTGTGACATCAGAGGGACCAAATGTCATTCTTATGTTTTGAACATTACAAGTCCAGAACTATATTGCTCTCACACTGTTTGACCTTGGATGAAGGTTATGACTGCTGTCAAAAAACATCTTGCACTCATTGCATCCTCTTGTCAGTGAAAGGTAATCATGAAATGTACCATAGACGTTATAAGCCTTACATTTACTGTGAGATCAATAGTGTTCAGGATAACATCATTAGATATAACTTTAGACGTTTGCAAGCTTGCTGTCAGCCTTGACGTGGAGACAGGACTGTCCATTGACGGGAGGAAGATCTGCAAGCCAAACAGTGTTGACTTAAGTGACTTTTTCCTTTTCAGGATCGTTAATATTTGAGAGTACATTTTGGATCGTAGAATTAATAACCACTGATAGTCGACTTTTTAAGAAAGAAAAATCATCAGAAATAAGATAGTGTTTATTTTACAACCACATATTATCTTTATCAACATAGCAATTGCTTTCCGAAATATTTTATAACAATTCCTACTTGGGTTTCTGTAGCCAACGTGATCAAGGTCCGCGAATCGCTGTTATACATCTGATTCCATAGGTTCTCTTTGTCTGGTTGGGACGTTATTATGAAGAAGCCCTTCCTTGATGTGCAGGACTGCAGTGAAATGCAACTTATTACAGATACATTTATGTTAACTGTATATCATCCTGATCCACATAAATAATGTGACCAGGCATTTATCAACGAAGAAGAGGGATAGCTACGGTAAACACAATATGTTACGTCAAAAATAATGGTTAAACGTTTAACTCATTTAGTGAGAAGATTAGAAATGTTAAGATGTTCGACCTGATAAGCATATCAGCAACCCAACCTTTAATCTGCCATATTAAAGAGGGCCTTTGCAGAAAGTATTACACTTTATATTATGTGACAAGGATATCAATAAGTTAACCTTTATTCAGTCATATTGACAAGTACATTGAAGAAAGTATCAAACTTACTTCCACCGTGATGATATGATCTTCAGGAAGACCTCCTGAAAATGAACAGTAAGTTTAGTACAGTTTAACTGCAACTGTGCCTTTTATTGGAGTGAGTGTTTGTGCAGTGTTAGAATGTGAAACATGAACAGGGCACCTGCTCGATATGTATTCAATTGCATTCCACTAAAAGTCATTCTAGGTTACTGATTGAAGGCGAAAATAAAATTTCCATGTTCAACAGACATCCCGACTAAAAGTATACACGAGGGTTGTTTTAAATCGCTATCATCCTGCCCAAAAGCACAAAACAAACACGTGGAATAGCAGGTGGATTGTTTACCTGGAAAAACATTGGAACTCCTGACACAAGTGAAAATGGGAGTTGTACAGACATAATTTTGCTGCTTATGCGTCAGGTTACTCCAAGTGTCCACGGGGCGGTGGGGTAGTCTAGTGGTTAAAGCGTTGGCTCGTCACGCCGAAGACCCGGGTTCGAATCCCCACATGGGTACAATGTGTGAAGCCCACTTCTGGTGTCCCCGCCATGATGTTGCTGGAATATTGCTAAAAGCGGCGTAAAACCAAACTCAGTCAGTCAGTCCAAGTGTCCACCATTAATAGTTTTATGGCTTCCTGAGGCCTTGCTTGTTGTAACCTTGACCAAACAACTTTGAACAACACATGAATGACGCAGATAAAATGTGCTGGAATATAACTCGACACAAAGGGAAAGGGAGGAGCTTTTGTCACTCTGAATCCTTATGCTTATATCTGACTTGTAAGCAGAAGAGTCCACGTTGCATCTGTTTTCTCTGGATTGGGTGACTAGAGTTGCACCCGACATAAGTGTGTCACTTATGCGTCTGATTTCCCAATAAATAGTTTTAAAGCTTTCCTGAGGCCTTCGTAGTTGTAACCTTAACCGCACAACTTTGAACAACACATGAACGGCGCAGTTAAAATCTCCGGAGATCAGAGGTTATGAAATGTAGAAAGGCAAAAACTGCTGGAATATTTCTCGACATAAAGGGAAAGTTGACTTTGGTTATCCCTTATGTCATACAATCGTGCAGGGCGCTTATGTGACTCTGGGTCTTTATGCATATATCTGAATTGTAAACAGATGAGTCAGCGTTGCATCTGTTTTCTCTGGATTAGCAGACAGAACAGCTGACATGTTAAACACGGTCCACGTTCTGGCAACTTTCTAGGTTTGTCTGGATCATACCACTCAGTCTGAGTTAAGCCCACCCACAAAGTTGAACAGACTGAAGTTTGTTTGTTTATTTGTTAATACTCTCCAGTCTGACGGCGAAGTGAAATAAAACCAGGAAAAGAACATTAAACTTACTTTCGGAAGTATTTCCTAAAGCCTGCAAATGAAACAAGTAACACATTGATAAAATAAATATACGATGTTTTTCAATTTATGGCATGAAATACAGTGAAACCATGTGAAACATACTATGCTCAACAAAAATATTTATGGTTGGTTGTTTCATCATGTTTTCCACTATCATGATGTTAGTTTAGAACAAAAGATTTTTTCATCGTTCTTGTATTAACAACCCTGAAGGATAGTTATACTTTTAAGTTTACCTACCTCCAGGTGTTCCTGTACGTTCTTGTTGCCCATGGTAAGTGAAGACACATGACTGAGATCTATCTGTCTGATGGTGTCAGCATCCAGTGAGGTGTCCCCCTCTGTAACCGCCATAGCAAAGGCCTGGTACAGGAACAGGTACTGCTCCTGGTGTTAGACAATGAGAACGTAATATCAGGAGACAAGGATAAATAACATGTGAACTACACAGGGTGTTGGTGGTGAACTCACTTTGGTCTGTATCATGTTCTTCCTTTGGCCTCTCATGTTGGAGACGAAGCTGACGACGTCCACAAACCCTTCTGCCGCTGCCTGACCCACGAGACTCTCTATAGCTATGTACGTCCCTGTCCGGCCTATACCAGCACTAGAGAAGAAGAAGAACCAGTATAATTATGACACTATATTCTTAATTCACACTAATATCTACATCAAAGTCCTTATGTTCCACCTGTGGCTCGCCCACCTCAATTACTTTCATATAATCTACATCCTCCGAAACATACATATATCAGTATGTATTTCTCTATATATCAAAAAGCAAACTGCAAGTCATAATATAGAGTTACAAATACATTAATTGAACGCGAAATACTCTGTATCATCTTATAAACATCAGTTTCGTTTCCGTCCGAGCCAACCTGTGTCCTCGTGACCATCCTAGAAAAACTCTAACCTGCAGTGGACTATGATAGGTTGTGTTTGATGTCTTGTGGTGGCCTTGACCCTCCACATAAACTCCAGCAAAGCGGAAGTGTCTGGTACACCATGGTCAGGCCAACTTGTGAAGTGAAAGTGGTGAACGTGATGTATCTTTCCGTCCTGATATTTAGAATTAATAGCATTTGATTTATGTTGAATAATACTTTTGTCACAAACTATTACATATTTATGTTTATATTTTCGATAAAAATATGGTTTAGAAAAATTGTAATCATTGCAAAATAATACCGATTTATTGTGAACAGACAGTTTTGTGACTGTGTAGTTTACAAAGTTGAGTTTCTGTCTCCTTGGTAACTGAAATATCGCCGTAAATGGATGTTCCTTTCTCGGGCCAGTACTGAAGACACTTCATCTGTAAGTATTAGGAGATTTGAAGTGAAGTAAGATTAATATCTCGATTCATATCAAACGAGGCTATAAGATCATGAACACGAAACACTACAATGGGTGTTATTTTGTATGTGAGATTTCTGGGTTTTTTTGTATTATTACGGATGCGTATGGACTTGGGACTCTCGTGTCAACCATCCTTTTTAAACACCATTATCCAGTTTCTGCTGAACATTCAATATCTTTGAGAGGAAACGAGGTGAATGTGTGGAAGATGCTATATACATATGTATTACCTTCCCCGCCTCTACAAGTCCCGTCACCATGACAATTGTTGTAGAATGCTCCTGATAGATCATTCTCCAGAAATCCACCACTACTTCCGGTCTGTAGGGACCTTACAAGAACATGAATATGACATGGAACGTCCATAGGTCATCCATAGGTATTCAGAAAAAAATTTAACGCTAAAATAGAATCCTACTTTTATGGCAGTGGTCACACAAAAGTGACCACCTTAATCAGATAAATCAGGTTTTCATTCTTTAAAGTTAGATATGCTCAACCACAAAAAGCAGTTTAACGCAATTACCAGTACATGTATGTTTGTATTTTCAACAGTCCAGTTTGGTCTAACAACTGCTTTTTTTAAAGTATAAATTAGTTGCTCAAACAAATTTTCGTAAGTCCGTTCTTTACCTTTGTGGTCCTGTTTCCACTGAGCTGTCATAATCAGATCATGACTACCAGAAAGCAAACTGAATGCCCACTTTGTTTCAAAAGCATAAAGACAAAAGGCATAAATTCAAATGCACACCGATCAATGTTGTAAAGTTAAAGATAGTCTCAAAACGGATAGATCCCAAAGTGGAAATACACCTGCAACTCAACATTACGTCATTATCAATAAATGAAAGGAGGAATAGATTTTAAATGATATTGTTTTTGTTTGTTTTGATTGTTTTGTTTTTTGGGGTGGGGTGGGGTGAGTAATTATACAATATCTGCTTTCTTTAGATAACAGTTTGAGTAACCGTTTGTGTGTGTGAAACCTTACCTTGTGCTGCTATGTAACGCTTTTCTGCTTTGTATCCCTGAACAGAATTTAATAAGATATGTATTATTTATATAAATATGAAACGTCACTGACAGCAAAGCCGTGTATAATAAGATTTAAGCAACATAATAAACGCCGACACTACTAAGAGTATATGTTAACTTCAAAGTACAAACTACAAGATGAAAACGGCCCATTTTGCAGTTACGCTCAGTGTGTATTCGGTGACTGACTGACAGTAGTTGCTTAACTCACATCGAGGTAGCTGGCGTTGATGTAGTCTCCATCTTTGTCGTCACTGACGGGGTGCAGCACCACGCGGTTGTAATCATCTGAATACGAATACATCGTCGATTTAGATTTAGACATTGGATGACGAAATGCAGCTGACTGAAAACAATTATGTTGTACAATGTCAAAGTTGACCTTAGATTTAAACTTGATCATCTACAAGATGTACTCACATGGGTAATAGCCTCTGAACCTGTTCTTTCCTTTGTTTTTAGGTTGTTGAGATTCATCATAGGAGTGTACATAACCATCAGGAAGTCGCTGAAAAGGAAAACATGTGACATACACAGGGTAATACTAAACACTTCACTTCTTCTACATTATTAGCACATCCACACTATGTACAGTTATCCTAACTAAAACCTGTAAGCTGGAGGCAATTGGCACTAACTGTAATTGCCTTTGTGTGAGAGTTGGTTGTCTCGAACAGCATTCTCTGGCCACAGTCACAAGTGGAAAGAGGGAATGCATTATGTATGTGCTAGATATAATCAGTCTTTCTTGCAGCCACAATTCCCATTCGGAAAACAAACCTGAGATAGTTTGCTTCCATTTATATTAATGGATGTTTCAAGGAGATGTTGTCGGATGGTTCTGTGTGATGCAGCTTTCATGGTGTATACTATAAGTGTCATTAAACAACATAATTATGTTACATTTTGTTAATTCTTCCTCGAGCTTGGGCACATCATTTTGTGTTTACCTTAAATTCTTCTTCTGCACTTGCTGGAGTCATTTCTTCCACCCTTGTCTGTAATTCTGACACAGGAATCACGTGATCCCGTCCATTGACGTCCAGGTTGTAGTAGTTTCTGTCAGGGGCATCTGGTTTTTCCTCAACCTGTGCAGCCTGCTCAGACACGTCATAGTCCTCTTCCTCCTCTACTTTCTGAAGGTCAAGGTCACCTGTTCCGCCTTTACCCGTATCCTTGCTTCCAGTCGTAGATACAGCTTCCCCTGCTGAATTGCATTGGGATTCGGTCTGCCTATGAGCCTTCATTTGTTTAGCTGATGTCTTCTCTGGAGACAACGTTGGTTTCTCGCCGTTATCAAAACCGATATTCATGTACATACCAATGTCTTCCGCTACAGGAAACAAAAAGGACACTTCACAACTAAGATACATGATATAATAATAATAATAATAATAATAATAATAATAATAATAATAATAATAATAATTGATTTATAGAGCGCCTATTTCGAAAAGATATTGCTCAATGGCGCTATGAAAAGAAAAGATTGTAGACAATGTCTATGGAAAAGAGAGTTTGAACAGATGAGTTTTGAGAGCAGTTTTGAAAGCATCAGAAGATTCTATTTCTTTTAGGGTGAGTGGTAGAGTGTTCCAGAGATAGGGGGCTGCAGCAGAGAACGCTCTTGATCCCATGGCTATTTTGACGTGAGGCTGTGTAAGCAGTAGGGAGTTTGACGAGCGGAGCAATCGGCTTGGAACATGGAGATGAATGAGGCTTTTAAGATATTGAGAAAACATGTTTTCATAGATGCAGCTGTGTGTAAGAAGAAGAAGTTTGTATTGAATTCTGCTTGATACAGGAAGCCAGTGAAGAGTTTGGAGGATAGGTGTCACAGTTTGGTAGCGTGGTTCACGGGCAACAACACGGGCGGCTGAATTCTGTATCCGTTGGAGTTGTGAAAGGAGCTGTTGAGGAATGTTGTAACAGAGGGAGTTGCAGTAATCAAGTTTAGAGAGAACAAGGCTGGTCGTTAGAAGCTGGGCAGTGTTGAAGTCTAAGAGGGTTCGGATCTTGCTAATATTGAAGATATGGTAGAAGCATCCTTTGCTGAGTGATTTGATTTGATTTTCTAATGACATTGTTGATTGAAAGATGACACCAAGATTTTTTGCAGAGTCGGACTGCGTGATAACATCTTGTCCAATTTCAAGAGATAAACTGTCAGGCACTTTGGAAAGTTGATGCCTGGATCCGATGGTTAAGAACTTAGTCTTTGTGTCATTCAATTTCAGAAAGTTCAAGGTCATCCAGTCTCTTATTTCAGCAATACATTGTTGTATCTTCAGTGCACAACCTTGAGCAAGGTTAGGCTCCGCTGACAGATATAACTGATTGTCATCAGCATAAAGATGAAATTTCAGTGAGTGCTTTCGGACAATGTCACCAATGGGAAGAATGTACAGACTAAACAGTAAAGGTCTAAACTAAACATATAATGTCTTTATCATGTATAGAAGTACGGATGATATGTACAGAAGTTACCTGACCTCTAAATACGCAGATCTATGTCAGTGTCCACTGTTCAGGTCCATCATGCAGCATTATTATTGAGTATACAAGATCATTTACGTATGCTACAGCCTCTGTATATTACACCAGTCAAAAATAATCTTGCATAAATTAAGCAAACGCGGGAGACGAATCTACCTTGTGTGGGTTTCACGTTAACAGCATCCACTGGCTTATGTGTGGAGCGTCCATGACTTTTCCTCCGTCTTCTTCTAAATGTAAGGACACAAATTGAAATACAGCTTGAATAGAACAAATGCTCGTCATTTTGTAATAAATATGTACTGATTCATTGTCTTTGAAGACATTGCAGGGATTTGAATTGATGTACAAAAATGACCTGATCAGGATGACTGCAAGAACCAGCAGCAGTATCACCACCACACCGACTACAGCTCCTACTACAGCAGCGATTGGAAAAGAGGTGCCAACAGGCTGCTGACTAGGGGTCTGTGTGGCAACTTTCTCTGGATGTAGAATGGAAAAGATTAAGTCAATGTAAGCGTAGATGTGCACACATCTCTCATCACATAAAACATGCTTACTGAAATAATCTTTGTCATTTTAGAAGCCTCTGTATCAAAAGCAAATTCATGATGTCTCACTAACATTAAATCTGTCATAAATTGAAAGACAATTTCCTTCTTCAGCAGATTATTGTTGTTAGAATTAACATATGCGTGAACAAGGCACTTGGGTACCCTGTTTCATAACCGCTATAGAACCATGAACTCTTGGTATGCTTGGTGTTGCCCGCTCACGTTCTACCCTGCTTTTGACAGTCAAACCTTTACTCAGAAACATGACGATACCATGCTTGGACAGGACTGATTCTTTCATTTTGTTGACATACGTATTTATTTCCAAGAGTGAGTCAGCGTATACTTTGTACAGGCAGTGGGAAGTGTAATATATTGCCGTACTCTGACCATATGTTGAAAGTCTGAAGTCTGACATCAAATGACTGTTTTAACCCATGTCATATCCGCTTCTTCCCAGCCCATTGACATTACATGGAATTCAGCATTAACCATCAGCCACATCATACAAACATTACTCTGTCACGACAACTGTCATAAACTCTCGTGACAGCTCCTCTCCTGATATAGCATAGCTTATGTATTGTCATCTCATCTCCCTTATCTACTATCGATTGTAACCTGACATTCCGCATTGGCATCTTGTTATTACCTGCACAGTCATCCCCTGTCCAGCCTGCTTCACATCCACCATCACAGATCCCAGATTCATCACAAGAAGAGTTCTTCAAACAGTGTCTGGAGCTGCAGTTCATGTTGCACTTTATCCCATAATGTTTGGAATCACATTCTGGAATAAGATGATTAAACATATCTATTTATTCATTTCATATTTCTTTCCACCTTCTTTAAGTGGAACATTCACATGCGTTATTCATCATCACATGCATTAGTATATCATGAGGCTGCACATACAATCCTGAGTATGTTTGCAGCATACGGCCTGATGATCTTTGCAGCAGTGTCTACCGAGCAGGTAGGCGAGGGATATACTGCTACAAATATGAGTACATCAGAGCGTATTACCCGAGGAAGAAGTTTGCAACGTATTTATCTTACCGCAATGTTAAATTACAAAATATCATTTTATTTTATTTTGAATATCGATAAGCTCGCTACCGACTATATGACATGTAAACAAAAAGGCGTCTGCCTCTCGACTGTCTTTTTAAAATCAGTGAAACATATTCTGACAAGCTTAAAACTGCTATAAAAATGGTAAATTATGTTAAATTTGAGTGTGCAAACGATGCAATGTATAAAGTAGTTTAAATGTAGCAGTGAAAGTCGGTAAAATAAATGCGTACATAGTGAAGTCAAAATCAGCTTATCGAACGGTTCTCAAACTCTGTGCACTGCATGCGTCATATTATGACGTCATACGATTGTCCGCGAAACAGCTTCTCAGCGGAGATTTCGGTGGTTACCGTGGTTGCGGGTAATATTTTTCTCAGTTGTCGCCGCTCTGTGAGCGATGACACAGAAACTTGTTAAGGCGTCATTAACCAATGAAATTAAAGTATTTTACATAAAGGTAAGATAATTCTTGATGTCAAAAATTGGTAGTTATGTGTGATATCTGTAGTCATTCACATGTTTTGAAAGACGAACATTACTCGATATTGGAATAAATGTTAAAGTGCTGGAAATTTTAACTGACACATAACGATCTTGGAAACATTAGTCATGTGCCCATGGTCTCTGCAATTAGTAGCCGCATAATGATAGAAAAACATTTTATGGGATATTCTTTTTCCTACCCCCACCACCCAGCCGGGCGGCCAAAGATTTAACAATTTGATCAATATTATCTGTGTGATGCTCATCCTTCCTCAACATATTACATTCTGATTAGGCTACTAAGACATTTAAAAGACATTGGAGCATTTCCATATCACGTTAATGTGTTTGGTCATTACTCTTACAAAAATACTTTTTACACCATGTCCTCTTTCGGTGACGTTTGTCACTGTCTAAGGTGTTTCGTCATGTTTCACAAGACCTGTACATATTATGAAGAAAGTGGAAGGCGTCTGTCTATGCTCTCTCACCGTGGCTTCTACAAGTCATACGTATGTAACCCACGCTAGTGGCCCTCATTAGCGGCATTACCTGTACAGTCAGCCAGCGTCCATCCTGTCAGACACCCACTGTCACAGTTCCCTGTTGAGTTACAGGAAGAGTTTCCCTCACAGTTTCTGGAGGAGCATACCCCTAGACAGTTGGATCCATAATGTGTGGAATCACATTCTGAAATATGTTAGCTGTGATTTAATGAGATATTGTATATGTATATGGTAAAATGTTCATTGGAAAGTGGAAAGATCTTTAGAATAAGTATATTTCATATTCACTTACCAATAATTCATTTCAAAGACTGACCTTGTTTACAATCAGCACCTTTCCATCCAGCTTTACATCCAGAATCACATGACCCTGTCACATGATCACATGATGAATTTATCGCACAGTGTCTCTCAGAGCAAAGGCTAGTACAGTTTGAGCCGTACTTTCCATTGGTACATTCTGTAACAAATAAATGGAGAGCTTACAGTGAGTTTGACAGTTTTGTATGTAAATAAACAAATGTTCTCAATGACAAGGTTGTGTGACAGGCTTCCTTTCTGAATAACTGATGTATTTTCCTTCCAAGTTATACCCTCTCTTCTTTCTCTGCCTCCGACGTAAAATGTCATTTATTACAAATAAACTTTCAACATTCTTTACCTTGTGTGCAGTCAACCCCTATCGAACCAGGAAGACATCCTGTGTCACATGCCCCAGTGTGACGGTCACATGACGAATTTGGAGCTGAACACTTCCGCCCAGCACATGTTTTCTTGCAGTTAGTGCCGTAAGTCGTGCTGTTGCAAACTGTAAAATATTGATCTGCATGAAATTCATCAGTCATTAACTAAAGAAGCATTTGATTTCTGAAACGTCGGTACTCGGTTCCGCAGAGGGTATGTCGATGCGCCACTTAACATGCTCCAAAAATTCACTGCCGCAAATCTTGTTATTCCTTTGCTTTAATAATGACGATTAAGCTATCGTCACAATCGTCAATGGGGCGTGTATGCTTTGGAACATATAAGTATATACTGTAACCAGTACCACTGACTCGTGCCTATCAATCCTGCTAGTAGAAACGTCTCACCTGTATCACATCTCTGACCCTGCCACCCTGGTCTACAGTCTCCAGGACACAATCCAGTCCACCGATCACAGGTTGAATCCAGGCAGCGACAGAACGTATTACAGTTCACCCCGTAGACACCTGGGCTGCAGGCTGATGCATAATAAGGTTAATATAATTAAAGACAAGTGTATATATGGAGGGTATGTTAACTTGCAGGCATAATATATAATGGATATTGTGGTAATATATCGGATCGATGAAATGCCGACATTATTCAATTTACCTGACTTGATCAGTGATTGGTATAGCTTCTTTCAGTAAATGATATATGCATCTTAGGATAGTTGATAGAAATGGAGAGTGTGTTATAGCACACAGTTTCCAATATTTCCCAACCATAAATTCAACAAATGCAACGTAATGCACATATAAACTGGATCCTTCAATACACTGACATTTGTATTTTGTGTTATGTGCTTCATAGTTAGGGACGAAGGGGAAAATATTCTTTTTATTCGCATTAAGATGTTTGACTTGTTGATTCTCAAGAAACATCACAATGTTTAGCCTTAAAGATATTGTCTAAATTTGTTACTAATACCCACTTATACAGAAATGATTACATCCAGTAAAGTGTGACACTTCCACAATGTGTTTGATAAAATTTCTCAAATACTGAAGCAAATGAGCTAGCACAAACCTCACAAAACCTCGGACATTTGCTGTTAAAGGACATTTAAACACACGTTTATCACTAACTCACGACTGGATAATACATTCAAATACAATAAAAGACTTACCATAGATCTCCACCTCACAGATGTTCAGTGCACTAGCATAGCCATCATTTCCTCCTGTCCCCGGGTTCCTGATGGTGACGGATCTGCCGGTACCGTTACACGTCACTTCAGCTGGGTTGCGGGTATTTGATGAACTCGGGAGGGAGGAGCAGATGCTGGAGAGGTCGTTGTTCAGATAGATGTTGGAGTTGGCATTTCTCGAGTACACTTGAGTAAAGCATATACTGTTTCAGACTACGCTACACTATAATACTGTGCCGATATTTATTCGGCGTCTTTAATGAAGAGCCAAGCAACTGGTAACACTATTTCTGAAAAATTGTAAAATCTTCGTTTTTGTTTGAAATATAAACAACTGAATGTTTTCCAAACTCTCGTAACAGTATGGGAAGAGACATCAGGCCGTTGAATTACGTTCTTTAGAGAACGATACATTCTGTTGGAAATGGCACATTTTTTATTCAAATTGTCAATGTGGAAATCAACCTGCCACTTAGAGTCAATGATTTGCACGTGCAAGTTGCTATATTTATGGGAAGTGGAGGACAATACACACGCATTGATGCTGTTTCGTCGCTGTTCAATGTCCATGTACCTGTTTGAAATCGCAGCTAAAACGAGACGTTTTTGACACTTGCTGAAAGAAGTCAGGCAATAGGCCATTTTGAATCAGGTCAAACTCAGCGACAGGTTGCTGTCTGCTTTAATGTGAGTCACAGTGCCATTGGTAGACTGTGACAGAGATTTCAAGCCAATGTGTTCGTGGAATATGCACGTCGATCAGGTCGTCCAAGAGTTACACCAGTTTTAGATGATAGGCACATGATTAACACAGTGTTACATAACAGATTCCTGAGTGCAGCAGATCTTCAGAACACTTAAATGTTAACTATGTAAGGATATCCAGGAGCGCCGGTCGTCGACGTTTAAGGTCAGTCGGACTCCGCTGTAGGCGAACCACCACTAACACCACGTCACAGGAAGTGTTTGAGATGGAGTAGACCTCATGGCCACTGGAATCAACGTCAGTGGTCTCATGTCCTCTTTACAGATGAAAGCAGATTCAATTTGTCCTTCCATGATGGAAGAGGTTTTATCGTCGCAATGGAGAGCAAATCACAAAAGCAACTTGGCCACGCATAACCGATTTGGCGAGGGGTCGGTCATGGTGTGGGCAGGGATAATTTCTACTGGACGTATTCCACTGCATGTGATCGACAGTAAGCTACACCGGACAGCGTTATCTGGACGAGATTCTGGATCCTATAGCCGGATAATTCCTGAAAGCTATGCATGGCTTTTAAGGTCGACCCTCTTCACTGCAAGACTCGGCCTCACAGGGTCAGGGGGCGGTAGGGTAGCCTAGTGGTTAAAGCGTTTGCTCGTCACGCCGAAGACCTTGGTTCGATTCCCCAAATGGGTACAATGTGTAAAGCCCATTTCTGGTGTCCTCCGCCGTGATATTGCTGGAATATTGCTAAAAGAGGGGTAAAACTAAACTTGCTCACTCATAGGGACAGGATTGTCACGGACTTCCTTCGGCAGCAGGGTGTGGAGTGGATGTAGTGGCCAGCATGCTCGCCAGATACCCAATTGAGTATGCCTGGGATAAACTCGGTCGACGTGCGTACACACCTCACTCAGCACCAGTGGATCTCCCAGGACTCCGCAGAGCTCAAGTAGAGGAATGGAATGCGATTGCGCAAGCTTTCTTTCTGAACTTGATAAGGAGTTCAAGGTGCACAAGGAGGGTACACA
This sequence comes from Haliotis rubra, assembly GCF_003918875.1. Lineage (NCBI taxonomy): Eukaryota > Metazoa > Mollusca > Gastropoda > Lepetellida > Haliotidae > Haliotis > Haliotis rubra. The sequence goes on along the minus strand of NW_025765141.1, from coordinate 214,725 downwards.
AGATACTGAATGACCGAATGCTTCGTGTTTGTCATTTTCATTTGGGGAAGGGGGGATATACAACTAATGTTTGCTAATGCTGTTTGAATTTTGTGTCTGTATGTCTCGATGTGTCACGTTTCTCAACATATTAAACATTATAATCACACTCTTTAGTTCTATTATTTCTGAGAAAATTTTCTTTTCAATGTGCTATAGATCATTTGACTCCTTATTAATGACGCCTAGTATAATTACGGTCAGCTTATATATCAGATCACAAAACTATGTTCATGCAATGGACTAATAACGCAACTGAGAGGACACAGTTATAATCCAACGATATATGGAATAGATTAGTATAATGTTTGGAATAATTACATCAAAATCCGTTCGTTTTCACACTGAAGCTCAAGAATCATCTGGATGCACATGTTATGTACTAGATCCCCTTTCAATGCGTGATTCCTTAACAGAACCGGATTATGCAGCTATAGTTTGATCACATATGAAAATATGCCTCATCAGATAGACCGTCTCTCATTTGCCCACCACGTAGTTTATTGCATAAAACTTTGAGGTGGAGTGTTTAATTAGGTTGATAAATATGTTGTCAGCAGAACATTTGTTGAAGAATTACGTATTATCTCACATGGTGTTGAATTGTGTAAATTGTAACATTTTCATGTGATGATGTATTGTAATGAAGAACTAGACTTCAATAGTGTGTATAAGGTGAGTCTAAGGTTACTAGTATACATAACAATCTAAATAGCATCGTTCTCTCTTAGACCACGATGTCTGGATACCTACAGTTATGTCTGCTGTAGATCCTGATGTCATACAGCTGGAAGTCCCGGCCCAGATCCACCGTCCAGTCTGACGGAGAACTAAGAGCGTGGAAACAGGTTCTACCCTCACCACGTATGTCACTGTCTCCATCAACAGCCTTTGATGGGTACCAGTTAGTATGATGACCTGATGTTGTTGATGCTGTCTTGTTCAGGGCAATATTTTCTGTAAAGTACAATAATCATGTAACGTCACTGCCCCCATCTATCGCCTGACGGGTACAAGTCCCCGTAACCCCGTAACCCGTGAATTGATCTTCAGTAACCCATGCTTGGCGTAAGGGACGACTAACGGGATCGGGTGGTCAGGCTCGCTGACTGGGTTGACACATGTCATCGTATCCCAATTGTGTAGATCGATGTCCATGTATTGATCAGTAGATTGTCTGGTCCAGACTCGACTATTTACAGATCGCCGCCATAAAGCTGGAATATTGCTGAATGCGGCGTAAAACTAAACTCACTCACTCACCAATCTCCGTACACTCAAAATGATGTCTTCTTCTGTGCAATGTAGGACAAAATCATGTCCTCACAAAATTCCATACAGACACCTGTATGTGCTGGTGAAAGGGTTAACATGGGTTTACATGCATGGTGAGTGAGTGAGTTAAGATTTACAATCACATAGGCAATATTTCAGCCAAATCGTGACTAAAACAAGTATAGATTTGACCAGAAATACATGTAAATTATAAAAACCTCTCATCGAAGGATAGTGAAACCAACTAAAATATCATAGTATCAAGAAATAAAACAAGCATCGCTCTCTAAAATATAATTTCAAATAAGGAAAATACAATTAAAAAATTGGCACTAAACTGAAGGTAGATCACCATACTAAGGACCGTGGGGACTTACAGTGCCTTTGCTAACTGCATGGGCCCTAGATGGATCAACACCATCCCTTCAGCTGTTGGCGATTGTAGGAACTATTTATCTTAACTTAAAAGGAACAAAAATACTACGTTCTAAAAAGTTCAATTTTAACATTGAAAGTCTGGGGAGTTACGTATCGTTTCAGGAGGACAATTATTTTACGATACATCGAAGATACAGCCACTAACAATCGCAGTTGCTAATTTACACTACCATGTTTAACATACCATTTATCTATTTAAAAAACATATTATTCAAACTTTATCAAGTAATTCTAATTGTCTTGTATTACCACACCAACTTCTAACTACCTTTAAAGAATTTCAATAACTAAATGAAAATTAATAGTACTAAAAAGATCCTTAACAGTTTTAACATTGAAATATTTATCCCTTGTGATGGAAAAATCAATACAGTCAAGCAAGACATGCTTGACCGTGATTCTTTCATCACAGGGGATACACCTTTTCAGAGGTATTTATGAGTATACCTATAGTACTGTCGGAAATAGAAAAAAACTGTGTTTTCTCATTTATCTCTACGATTTATGTAGTTGATATGTGAAAGTGTGAAATATCTGTTCAACTAAGTTCGGCCTAACTACAGTCTCAGTGGTAGAGAGATATGAAACGGAGAAAAAGGACTTCACTGAGGGGAAATTAGTGCAGAAATGAGCAATGCGAGTTTTTTCTAAGTCCAAAAAGATGTATTTGGAACAGACCATGGCTTTATGCAAATTAGTGTGCGACGATATTGTATTACAAAGGACACTTTTTAAATGCCTAATTTGAAATTAGACGTAGATTCATTATAAACGATAGATGACGTCAAAAATAATAACTTTTATGCCGAAACTATTAAGGATGTAGCTACCATGCAGTCTCACTGTCACTATAAAATGAAACAGATAGGAGGAGGTGACTCAACAGCAAAACCTGGGGTGGGGCTTGGGGATAGAGATATCAGCTAAGATAAGATAATCCTTTAGGGCAATTATACTGGGGAGGTACACGGCACGTCATAACAATTTACAAATAATATCCAGTCCTGTCGATCTTCGGGTGGTCATGCCACCTATATACTACGATGCGTTTCTATGGTTTTCGGGTGTCATAGTCTCTTACATATCTCAACATAAACTTTATGAAAGAAAGACACGTAAGATGTTAATCAGTAGATGAGACATAGTCAACACACATGGACAAAGCACAAAATTTCTTTGAGATTACCCCTTGTGCCTGTAGGCAACACGTGCATTTCATGCCAGGTGAGTCGACGGTCATACCTGGCTGAGCGACCTAATTGCCATATATAGTCTGATCTATTGTTTTGAGCAGCTATTCGTATTTTTTCTAAGTTTTGCCCGATTTTACGAGTAGACATGCTTTTCTGGATATCGTATTACGCATCCCACTGAACGCCCAGTTAGGCCGAAGTGGGTTTTTTCGACATATGCTATTTGTAATTGTGTAAATTTTAGGGATACAGAGTAACAGCCTAAAAACAGTTTTTTTCTATTTCCGACAGTACTATAGTATGGCCAATACGACATCGTCGCAAAATGATCTCTTCAAATCTGGACTGACAACCCAGGTAAGTGTAACCAATGTAGGGTTTTATTTCATGTAGTTTATTAATACCTACTTGGGTGTCCCACCTCTTCTGCATCAGATCACTGATGTGTGCTCTAATGCTAGCTTTGTAATCAGAGTATTGAATAAGAAGTGGTGTCACAGATTTGTTGAGTGCTGCCTTGGCAGCAGGATCGGCCATTGTGTTCCCAGAAATGCCAACGTGGCTGGCTAACCAACAGAGGACGATGTTGTATTGACCAGTAGCAAGATCATTACATCATTCAATAATTTCGATTAAAAGTGGATGTTTGCAAGAAAGATTTTTAATAGCCTGAAGGCAAGAAAGAGAGTCTGAAAATATAATATATTGTTTATATTTCGGGTGTGTTTTAATATATTTAAGAGACGTTAATATGGCGTGTGCGTCGGCTGTAAAAATAAATCTATTATCAGGTGAGGTGAGGTGAAATTGGGTTTTACGTCGTGCTTGAGAATTTTTCGCTATATGACGACGTGCATGCATGTGTATGTGTATGTGCAGCTTGTACTAGCCCAGACTAAGCTGGTTTTATAGTGCTAGCCCACTGAGATACCATGCCGCAGTGAAGCATGAATACCCCACTCAGACACATTATACTGACTCCGAGCTGACCAGTCCTTGTTGTACCCATTAATGCCGAGCACCAGGCAGGGACCAACAAGTACCATATTTTAACGTCCTTTTGGTATGCCGCGGTCGGGGATCGAACCCGCGACCTTTTGCTCACCGGGCGGACGCTCTAACCACTGCACCACGCAGGTGGTTTCTAATATCAGGTATTTTAGAAGATATTACTTGCATGGTGAGAGTCGAATTCTAGTTAATAGTTTTATGTAAATCACAAACCTACAACCTATCTGTTGTATTAGAAATGTTATGTATGGTGTAAGTTAAGCGTTCATCATAAAATGTATAATGATTTGTACCATGGGGCAGTTTTCACACAATAAAGGAAAATAATTAACACATCCATATGAGGCGTTACATGTATTGATCACTTACGTTTCTGGCAAAGACCACCCTCCTTTCTCCATCCCGGATCACAAGAACCAGAACAGGCACCTGTAGTCTCGTCACATGATGTCCCGCAGTGACAGGAGTAGCTACAGGAGTCTCCAAAGCTTCCTGGTTGACAGGTACCTGTGGGGAGAAACGGAGAGGTAAGATTCAACACTGAAGGTTATAGTTAAAGTCTCCCAACTGTCCCGGTGGGATATACTTCAGTAGACACGAGATCTGACTGTTTTGATATCTGCATGACCGATTATTCCAAATAAAAAATAGATTAAGGAGGTAGTGCTGGTCCTGATTGTACCAGCATTCCGTCTCACGTGGATATATAGATTGTCATCACTGCTGTGCACATCTGTAAGACACAGATCCACTGATCTTCTTCCAGTTCCCCGGTTCCACGGATGACAACTGATACCACTGATCCTCCACGGATCAAATGATGATCGAGACTGATCCATATAGAAGATAAGGCTGGGTTGGATTCCTTAATTCGCTCCTCGAGGTAAGTATTTCGTTTCATTCTTTAGTTGAATATTTCAGTCTTTTAAGGTTTCATGATTTGTATGTCATCCTAAGCAAAGTTATCCTTTTATCATCTTACTAACAGACCTGTGAAGGTCCGGGTTAGAATATTCAATTTCAGTAACCCATGCTTGTCGTAAGAGGCGACTAACGGGATCGGGTGGTCAGGTTCGCTAACTTGGTTGACACATGTCATCGGTTCCCAATTGCGCAGAACGATGCTCATGCTGTTGATAACTGGATTGTCTGGTCCAGACTCGATTATTTACAGACCGCCGCCATATAGCCTGAATATTGCTGTGTGCGGCGTAAAAGTCAACTCACTCACTCACCCTAACTATCTGCACTAGCAGTTCCACCCCAATACCCTCAAATTTGAACAACACAGAAGTGAAATAACTTCAAAGTTAACGTTACGACCACAGAACATGTACTAACCCCACCCCAGGAATGTATCTCCTTAGTGTGTTCAACTTTTGATAATATATCGAGGATCTTCAGTAGGATGTGGATGGGAAAGGAGAGCCAAACTCGCAGCATCCTTTGTCTAAGTGAACTTTATCAGTGACTTAAACGGTCCTCCTGAGAGGGTACGTAAGTCCCAAAACTTTCAAAGTTAAATTTAAGTTTACCAAATTTTAAAACGTAATATTTTTATTCTTATCAAATTCTGCTAAATTTTCCTACAATCGCCAGCGGCTGAGGGGATGGTGTAAATCCAACTAGGGTCCATGCAGGTAGCAAAGGCGCTGTAAGTCCCAGTATGGTGATCTACCTTCAGTTGTTTGCGATTTATAGCCCGTGTTTTATATTGTATTGTCTTAATTAAATTAAAATCTTTCAATTTTACATGCTAGTTTTGTGTTCATACTTGTGATACTCTAGTATTTTTACTGTCCATCGTCGACAGGTTTTTACTCTCCAAAATGTTATCATTATTATTGTATAAATTGTTTTCGTCACGATATGGCTGAGATATTGGGACGTTAAATATTAACTCACTCACTGAAACGATGCAAACTGTTTGTACACATGACATGGTTTCACAACTTTTGCTTCAACAAAATGGTAGTTAGAGTAATGTTTACCTCAAATACAATTTATACATATCATGTTTATTTCTAGATAGTAGGGTAATGCTTTATTGCATTTTGTCTGGCGTAACGGAAATATTGCACTAAATAGTAATGTTTTTATGTATCCTCCATGCACAGCACTTCCTCGAGCGGGGCAGTAAGGTTTGCAAACGGACACCAATGGGAAGACATGTGTGGACAGCAGCACTGCGGGTGAATGGCCAGTAGGGCTTTGATGACAGGATAGGAAACATGTTTCATACATGTTCAGATGTATTGGTGAGTGGCATCTGTGTTATAGATGATGAAATTGTGTGATTGGAATGAACGGCCCAGGTGCAGGGATGATGTTACCTGGGGTATGGATGACCCCACGGTAGAAATGATAGGGATGACGCTCCGAAACAGAAGAAAACAAGGTACGATTGACAGAGGAGCACTGAGTAGGAAGCACATGACAGCATAATTGGAATGATAGGGACTTGGATATAGTAGGATCTGGATATTGCGAACAACAACACTCCGGACTGTCGCTGTTAGGGGATCCTGGGGTAGAGGTGACAGGATCGTAGGGTACAGATAACAGAAAGCAGGATTCGATAAGATTTGGTTTGTCCTTACAATACATCATACAAATATCGATTTAGACAAACTGAAATCGATTATGGTTAATGTGGTTTATTTGCGATTATCGACGGCCGAACAACAGTGGGATGACATTTGATAGCGGACGATCAAATCCTGTTGTAAGGATGACAAGACAATGTTCAGATGCGGGTTAGTTTACTCTGTGCTGTGGATGGCATGGCCTCAGTATTGATGGCTTCACCCCTGGGTTTGGAGTAATGTATTCCGATCACTTAAGCTCGCGTTTTGTATGACCCAGGATGTGTGTGTGTCTATATACTAAGCAGCAAAACACGTCAGTACGACTTCAAAATTAGATAGACACTGTAATCAAATCATTACAGAAATGAACGTAATAAGCGGATCAAACACATTTTTTGGTATACAACATCCTGACACATCTATGAATAATTCAATTCCAAGACATTAGGTGAACGTTTGCAGTCCATTCAGACTCTACACTTTAGTATCTAGTGTGACCACCACGAGCGGCGATAACTGCAGCACAGCGTCTATGCATGGAGTGTACCAATCGATTTAATGAAGGCCATTGGCACCTGGAACCACACTCTGAGAAAGGCCTGGCGCAATAAATCTGCTGTGTTCGGCCTTGGTATGACATTATTCAGTCTCCTCTGAATTTCATCCCAAAGATGTTCAATTGAGTTTAACTCAGGACTAAGGGCTGGTCACTGCATAATGTTGACACCGTTCTGCTGTAGGAAGTTCCGTGTAGCTCTGGCAGTATGGGCCCGGGCGTTATCATGCTGGAAAATGTTGTTCCGTTGACGTGCGGAAATGTGGTATGACGTGGGGTCTGAGAGCTTGGTCGATGTAGTGGACCGCTGTGATGCCGCCTCCTCTCATTGGACCAAGGTTCTGGAACACCACAGGGCCCATTCTCTGGCCTCTTCCACCCCATACCATGATGCTTGCACCTCCCCATGAGTCTCTTTCCATAACACATTTGAGTAACGCTGGCCACGTCGTCGCCATATTCTTGGTCTGCCATCTGCAGTTGATACGCAGTACCGACTCTCATCTGTGAACAGAACAGTTCTCCATTGCCTGTATCGCCAGTTTTGGTGTTGTAGGGCAAACTGTACACGTTTATGCCGATGACGAGGGGTGAGGATAGGTCCACAGTAAGGTCTACGGCAATGGAGGTTCCCGCTGTTAAGATGTCGGCGTACTGTATCAGTACTGCCTGGTCTTCCGTGTGTTCCCACTGTCTGGCGTTCTGTTTCGGATGCCTGCATGAAGGGATTCTGTACATGCTGTCGCACAACATGACGGTCTTGTCGCCTTGTGGTGACCCTTGGTCTGCCAGTGCGGGGGCGATCATTTGTGGTGGTGGTGGCCCGGAAATGTTTCTGCAGCCTGTTAATGGTCCGAACGTTGACCTGGAAGTGATTGGCAACGGCTTGTGAAGTGTGGCCAGCTTCAAGTCTTCCTAGCGCCTGGTTCCTTTGAGCTGTCGTAAGTCGCGGCATCCTGCTTACGTTGTAATGTGAACGTTTCAATCAGGTTTGGGGGTGCATTTTATAGGGCTGGTCCTTGTGAACAGCACGTGCAGCATGAGTTGGATGAAAAACATGGAAAACACCGTACCATCTCTGAGATCAGGTTGCGTTTTTTAGACCATTGCCTGGGTTCCATTCTGAGTTTGGGAAGGAATGAATGTCTTTGCTCAGGTAAAGTTGGAGATGTTATCAAAAATATACTATCATAACATTAAGTGAGTTTACAGTTATCCGTTTCTGCGAAGGAAATTCCAAACTGACGTTTATTTTGCTGCTTAGAATATATAAATATGCGTGTGTGTGTGTGTGTGTGTGTGTGTGTGTGTTCTGTTTGTGTGTGTGTGTAGTTCAAGGTACAGAACAGAAATATACAAGAAGACGTTTCTCCCGTTCTTGACGGTAGATTATGTATGACGAACAAGCAGCCCTTTTCTTCCTTGTATAATAGTATCCTCGTCTCGACGATTCGTTACAGTCTCGTCGGATAGCACATGTAGACCCATCCCTTTATTGGTAATATCCCGTGAGCTGTATGCACAATCAAATAGTGGACGCCTGCATATAACACTCGCTAAAGACGTTTTGTTCAACGTTAATATGACATTCTCGTTTCAAAGAAAACAATAGCTTACTTGCAGTGATGTACACATACTCGAGGAAGGCATGAAAACTTCCTCGTAATTAAATCGACTGATGTACTCACCCGATGTCAGCTGTATCCATCGAAGTAAGACAACCACAACGAGTATCCTGAGACCCGCCATGTTGAGCAGCCAGGAAGTAAAATACCCAGTCAAACTGTGTTAAAGGTTACGCCGACTGAATGTATGTGTAACTATACGCGTATTCATCTTTTGTTACTATAGGCGACTGTGCATGTATGTGACTCACTGAACTTGCAGGGTAGCTTCGATGGATCACGTGCGGTCATCCGTGATGACGTATCAGCGCTCCGAAATATTATTGTTAATAAATTATTTACATGAATGTGAAGCACAATACTACATAGACGTTTTCATTGAATGTCCTCACGCATCTGTCGTATATCTCTGCCTAGTTACCAACTAGTTGTTCATTGACGCGACCTGTGAGTTTTGATAGTGTTTGCAGAGGATTAATAAACGACACATATCACTCTTATGTGAACCAAGTGTTCAACTTTCGTATGCATTATTCCTGTCACATTTCCTCGAAACCACGTACAACCTTTTCAGACTGGACAGAGAGACTTCAGGAGAACGCAGGGCTTTGATCAATGTTGAGTAAAATATCAACAGACCGCACTCACTACTTTTCCTCCAATACATGTCCCGTTGTAAGGCTGACATCCCGACAATGTTTACAGGGTAGCTTCCATCTAGGTCACGAGCGCCCAACCCTGAAGACGTGTCAATGAGGGCTTAGAAATCTTATTTACATGAGCCCGTAACAGAATAATGTATCTCTATTCTGAGGTGTGTATGCCTTGGCGTGTTTAAGCTGAATGTTAAATTTAACCACCTTATTGAATGGCACTGTGCACTTCCTGTGGTTCATTAAACGCGGCCTGTTAGTTCTCATCTGTGTGTTCATATTGTTTGCAGCGTGGGGCTGTCCGCCAGCACATCCACATATAATTCCTACGTTATTTTCGACAGTGATTAGGCCTTTTATTCCTACAAGTAATTTTCATACAACGGTGACGCTCAGACTGCAGTTACCTTGATATTACACAGAAACCTGGGCCATTTGTATGTGGGCCTTGAATAGAACGTGAAGATATCACTCAAGTGGCAAGACTTACAGTGAAGTGTTGGACATGGCCACCTATATATGTGCTCACCCTACATGAACACCTGGTGTCATCACTAATTTTCAGTCATGTATTCCTTAGTTTCGCTGTTGGAAAGATACGCAAGATCTGTTGCACTGACGTTTTGCATTATCCACAATAGAGTTATATCCTTCCATTCTACTTTTGTAAGAGCCATACTCACTTCCCGTCGAATTCAAGTATATAACTGTTGGGAAAATAGTCATACAAAGGATATACTGCCCTTGGAAAGAAAATGTTTGGAAACAAGTTTCCATATTTCCGACTAAATGCACGAGCAAATATATAGTTAGAAGTATCTATTCATCTAGCTATATTTTATGTGGATGTCGTTCTCACGCCAATATGTTACAAACATGTCTGTACTTATGTACTGACATATTAAAATAGAAAGTTCGATTCCACAACCCGAAAAAGGAAAACACAACACAATTAGACATGGTACTCCTAGTATACAGGATAGGTTATAAATTAAAAGATCACTATAAAAGTGAGTTAGTTCAAGCACACACAAAACATAATTTGTTATTAATAATGGGATTTTTTACCTCACACCACTTCACTTCTTATTGGTATGTGCTCACTGGGAAGTTATGAATTGCCATTCCCCTATGGTCAGTACAAACCTTACCACATGGTGTCCCTAAATGAGCATTACCAAATATCAGTCTGCAAAAATGAATATATTAATTTTGTGACTATTATTAGCAGAACAAATATTATGAACGATTGGTCATGTGAGTGAAGATCCTAGAAATTTAGTTCTGCTGCAACACACACATGCATGATATAAGGTGATATCCTTACTTGTCCAAGCATGACGTCGTGGTTAGACATTTTGTCTTTGATGTTTGTAACATGTCAGGAGGTTCCTAGTTGACTCAAGTAAAACATTTTCACTTTCCTACATCATTCCTATAGTTGAAATGTAGCGAATCTTCCATACCAAGCCGTGTGTACAAAGAGTGGGGATTCGTGCTGTAGTCAGCATTATGTCGATATTTTATGGCAATGTGTAAATAATTCAGTCTGAGTCAGACAAAAACATATTATAAGCACCGAAGTTTCGGGTATAAAGACACATAATCAACAAAGCTAGACAACTTCACAACTCAATCAATCTTTTGTTTCCTTTCTCCCAAGATCCCTTGATGCATCCCTAAGACAACATGGTAATCAAATTAACATTGTTGAAGAAGTGTTCTTGAACGTTTTCACGAACGGCAGCAAAGGTAACCATGTCAACGTTGACTAAAGGCCAGCACATAACTAGTCCGAGCGTCTGACATCAATCGTCCATGATATGATGACAAAGTGTTTACAACGAAATCAATCTTACCCGCAAGTTCAAGGAATGCATTGTTTGCTTTCAGGTAAAAGAAAGAGAGAGAGAGAGTCTTAATTTCCTCCAGACGATCATCCGAAGATCAAACATACTATATACATGTAGATACAACAAACAGGCAAAGTTACAAAATTGATATAGATGTATATACAAATATATTAATCAAGATGAATACCTAAAGCTACAATTTACATAAGAACATACATGTATAGGTGTATACAATTAATTTATACAAGAAACAGTGGACATATATCGTTATAAATCTGCAGAGATCAATCAGTGTAACATTGTAGGAGATGTCGTCTTATTCGGTAAATGTATAAAGAAATTCGTAAAATGATTGTTTCCCATGTCCCTTGATCAACAGTATCATTAAAAACAGTTTCACCTCCAAATAGAAAAGATAGCATGTCGAGTTCATCCTGTGATTCAAAGGCAACATAGGTGTCCACATCAAGATTGTCAATCATAAACACAAAAAAATCGTTTCTCTCAGTGTGAAGTTGTTCACATTGAAGGAGTATATGAAAATCATAATCAAAAGTATATTTGTTGCATAGGTTACATTCTTTAGATATTTTGCCACGTGATGAGATTTTAATACATGTTTGGAGGGCAGATTTATAATTTGGATGCAAGTATGCCAATTGCCAGAGGATATGATAGTTTAACTTGGAATGGACCCGTGCATAAAGCGTCATGTTTGTATTAATTGAGGTTTGCATAACCCATCTGTGTTCTTCATAGCTATGTACAGATGTATTTACAATTTTTCGCCATTCGTACTTTGGAGGGAATACACCTTCTTTAATATATTTATCTATGTGTACATGTAAATTATATTTGTAGAGTACTGATAGTAGATCATCACAGATTGAAGGGGATTTTGTAGATGTGGTTATTGCTGCACAAAATATGTTTTTTGCAAAATTATTACAAGAGATTTTGCATAGACGTCCAAGAAAAATGAGTTTACATTTGTCGATGTAACCAATGAGTGTCAACAATCCCAGATTTGCAATAGTAGAGTCTGTTGGTGATCTTTTATCGAGCCCCTGCACAATACGAGCAAAATATCGTTGTGTAACTTCAAGTGCATCGGCTTGTTGACCTCTAATGTTAGGTAATATTTCACAGCCATAGAGACTTGTTGTAAGTATCATTCTCAGCCAGATTTTGACGCATGTGAATGGGTGGAGTTGAGAGTGATGAAGTCCCACAGATCTTAGGGAATTTATGTTTTGTCTTGCTTTCTGGCACCATAGAAGGGATGTTTTCGTTTTCTATATAAAATCTTTAAATAGTGCGTGGAAGGTCGTTACATTCTTCATTCATTTACTAAAGTATCTGAAGAAATGATCTAAAAACATCCAACTAAATCCATTTATACATCAACATTTATAAACCTAATTGTGATAACTGCCGTCAAAACTCATTATTTTTTCTATGCTCACCAGCACCAGGAACGAGGTTTTACTCCAAAAGGAAAACCTGGGAATATGTTTTACTGGAATCTAGCAATACGTCTTCCCAGGTTTTTCTGGGAATGAACCCTCGTCCTAAAATTACCCAGGGCCCACCTGCACAAAACAATTAATTGTAGCACTACAATCGATTGTAGTCAATGTTAAGGAATGGGCTATAATTAATCATACAATCGCTTTGTGCAAGTGGGCACAGTACGATAGACTGTACGCCAGCTAAAGGAAAACAAAACATGCGAGAGATTTCTTCAATGAAAATTAAAGGTCACGGTGACATTTCTGCGAGTAACACTTTCTGCTGTGTTTGTCTCTGATTCAGGAGTGAGAACAGACACTGTCGCAGAAATATTTTTCTTTTGGTTCTCTACTTTTTGAGTTTTGGAAACATCTGGGGCCATCGCCTTCTGTTAGTCACTAAGTCTTGTCCTTTTTACCTGCCTTACTGCATCACTAATGTGTCCTGGAATTAAAATATTCAGTTTTATACATAATTCCGAATAAATTTGACAAAATGCCCCAAATTTTCTTGTCTTTTATTGAAAATGGAATGCACATTTCTGTTGGTAAGCAAACATTTCAACCATAATTTGAATAATTCATACTTTTCACAACGGAGATTATACTTGATTTGACATCAACTTCTTTCAGACATGCACAGGTATTACCTCCTGCACTATGTATTTTGAGAAAAAGAGACTGCTGCTCACTAATGTTGGCTTCCTAAAGACGGGTTGCAGCAGTTGGTCTCGGGAATGATTCGTTTTCTTTCCTCCAATTCCGGCTACAGCACATATCCGCTACACTGTTGTTTGTATCGTATTGTGTCCCATAGGCGATTCCAGATAACATTTTCCGTCCTTAGGTTTCTTCAAAGCAGTGAAATAAAAAGCGTTTGCCCGAGTTGAAGAGGGTGGACTGAAACAGTTGTAAATTGTGTTCACATGAAATATTTATATCTAGGATAAATTGACTTTTGATTCGAGATTATCTGATAGTCAAGTTTATAAAATAACGTTTCAATTAAATTTATTATGTGTGACATGTTTACAATGGAGGTTTTATATAGACAAATGAATATTTCATAAAAACTTCAAGTGCCGAACCTCCAAAAAGGGGAAAGAGTTCCTTCCGTTCCCCAAACCCTAAACCTAACTCTAAACCTAACCCTAAACCTAACCCTAACCTACATTTTGGACTTTTAGTCATTTTTGTGAGTTTTCTAGTAAATTTTTTGTTAATAATTTTAGCATACATTAATTTATAAATATTATTTGGGACGTGGGAACGGGAGGAACTCTTACCTAGAAAACTTACCAAAGTGACTTGTACTTTTCAAATAGGCGAAGGTAGCATCTTTCTACATTCTCCTTATTTCATAGGTTCGCACCTTTTTCTTTTGCGCATTACGATCTTTGACCCCTCCGAGATTGGTTTTAGATACATCTTCCATGTACTGCAAATATCTGCGTCCGTTCTGGTCAACATGTGGACCTGTAATCTGTCGGGTCTGAGCTGTGTTAGCTAACCACGTGGTATATAACTGTGACGTGATCACGAAAATCTCGTGCAGTACACGGTTCGTGTGGCAGCGCAACCTTCAATATATTGTATTTTTGGTAAATTTCGATTTATTTTTCTTGTTTATGTTATATTTCAATCATTCTGACGATTTACAACACCTGTTTACATTAGAATGTGAGTAATACAACCATATTAGCTGACTGTACGTTCCAACAACCTTTCTGCCATATTTCGAAAATATAAGTATGAATCCTAAATATCCCCTTCATCACACTGAAACACATAGACAACTATGTTAAAGAAGAAGAAAACGTAACTGGAAACAAAATTTAAATGTAAACGAATGTATTTAAGATAACCTTATTCACGTTCAAGGCGATTTCAAATGGGTGTATTGTACATGGACCAGCAGCCTCAGTACAAATACCAGCCTGACAAAATCATAACCATAACTGTTACTGTATGAGATGCAAACTAATAGTGATGATACCTGCTGTTGGGGTGTCCTGAAATGGCAACTGAATTGTCCCCCTGAAGGTGGGATGCACGCCAAAACAGGGGATTGCAAAATGTCAGCTTTCAACATGAACCATTTTGAAAGCCATAAATAATGTTTTACATGTTTTGACTAGATGAATTTAGTTATGAGTATCTATATTTTAGATGAACGTCTATTTGAGCGTGGCTTCAGAAGTGTTTTGGTTTAACATCTAAAACCTTTCTATGAAAGAAGAAAAAAGGCGTAATTGAAAAAAAAAACTCTCAATGTAAACGAATGTGTTTAAGATAACCATATTCACGTACAACGGGATTTCAAATTGGTGTATTGTACATGGACCAGCAGCCGCAGTACAACTACCATCTTAACCATAACTGATATTGTATGAGATGCAAACAAATAGTTATGGTACCAGCTGTTGGGGTGTCCTTTAAAGGCAAGTGTTCCCCTGAACTAGGGATGCACGTCAAAACAGGGGATTGCAAAATTTTCTTCTTTCAACATGAACCATTTTGAAAGCCATTAATGATGTTTTACATGTTTTGACTAGATGAATTTAGTTATGAGTATCTATATCTGAGATGAACGTGTATTTGTGCGTGGCTTTGGAAGTGTTTTGGTTTAACATCTGAAACATGTCTAATCAAAGTTAAAGATGATGTTGAGTTCAGTGATTCATTTTAGTATGCAAACCCGTTTACTGATTATAGTCTTCATAACAATTTTAGTGATCAGTGTTAGACATCCAAAATATATTCCGTCTTCAGATACATTCTGGTTAAGCAACATGACAATCTGTATTCGTTTCCAATATCTATATTACTGATAAATGTTGGAAAGATATCCTAAACCTCCCATTAAACCCCTCTTCTATATTATTACAAAACGAATGGTAAATAATTGTTTTGACCAAAGAATACAACTTAGAAACAATGCAAAAGTTTATCAACAGCGTCTTGGTACAACTGTCTTGAGTAATCATGAAGTATATAATATATCTATCCAAATACTCATCTATTATCTTTGTATCTAAAACTACAATGATTCATTAAAAACGGGGTACCAAAAGGAACTACAGACATCAATTGCGAAAACCTCGGATCGGACTGCACCAAGCCCGTCTAACGATATTATTGACTAATTACGACATTATCGAGAACCGTTCTCACATTTATTAATGCAACATACACACACGACATTAATGAAGAAGTTCCGAGAGAAACAGGATGAAGCGGATTTTAGACGTTCAAATACTATCACGATACACATCTCCATGTTTCACAGAAGATTCATCAACTCTGTTTTATCTTCATGCATTGACACAAATTGAAGTAGATCTATTTCAACTCTCTCAACGTTGTCTCTTTAGCACAAGTGTTTGGTTCCACTCTGAAAACCAACTTCAATATCTCGGATATATCTTTGATTTCGATAGAATAGTATTTCTACCAAGATGCTGCTTTTTAATGTCAACGTGCAATGCATCTAAATATGCCTGGTGCATCTCGATTGTCGCTTGTTTTCTGCATTCCCAACACGACCTCTATCAAAAATGCTTGATCTGTGTTTTGTGAGGCTTGGCTCAAGCGGCTAAAAGCAACCAACAAATGATATATGGTTACATGTAAAGAACAGTATTATATCTTTCTGAACACGGCTTTATGGTATATAAAACGTGATTGAAAGACCCATGTCACACACCTTTTATTGAATGATACACTCATAAAGTCATTAAATAAATGTTTCTCAGTGGTCATGAATAATCCCGTATGTGCTGTCTATGGTGGGTGAGTGAGTTTAGTTGTACCCCGCTTTACTAATATCCCAGCAATATCACGGCGGAATGGCCCTCACACATTGTACCAATGTGAGGCCTCGAACCCGGGTCTTAGGCGTGACGAGCGAACGCTTTACCCATGAGACTACAACACACACACACCCCCACCCCCACCCCAATCCAGCCCCTGTTGTCTATAGCATTAGGACACGGATAATCGACAGTTTATAAGCACCCAATAACAGTCAGTAATTCTATATTTCGGCCCTGTTTTTGTATAGTTTATGTTGCATTATGTTGACCTTTTTGTCAGGCAATCATATCATTTACATTGTTTGGGTGAGGGCACGACCTTCAACAAGGAAGCCTTCCTCATAGGACGTGTTTTATGTTCAGGTGCATTTTGTTAGACATTTGAATGCTTTATCACAAGTTTTCATATCATAAATCAAGTTAGTGGCTGTCATCGCATAAGATTCAATACCACCGTCACGTTGCATGGAACACGCCTCTCTCTAATTCATCATAGGCGAATCCAGAGGCGGGTCGGGATGGGGGCTTGCAGGGATGCGCACTCCCCACACCCCTTTTGTGGTAAAAGTTTAATAATTGACCATTGAAACTCTTGTAAAAACGGGTAAAAATTAACTGTGCACCCCCACCCCCACCCAACCCCTTTCTCAAAATGCTGTATCCGTCCCTGCGTTCGTGCCTCACTGGGGGATTGTTATATTACTGCTAACTCGTTTCTTGTACAAACACTGTCGGGTTTAAAGTGACTCTCTCAGCTTTTGGCTTTTCAAAAAGTTTAATTTCCGTTATGTATTGGTAGAAGGTAAATGCCTGATACGATACCTGTTTGGTTTATGTTTTCTTGGGGTCTCTTTAATTCATCAGGAGAGCATGGCATTGCCGTTGAATTTCAAATTAATTATTACAAAAAAAGTACAGAATGTATGTAAGTCTTACTCTTTTACAGCAAGTCACTGCTTTCATCCAGTCGATTAAAGGACTGCATAGTTTGTTCGCTTCTGTTATAGAAAACAATATATAGAAAACCATATATTTGTTTGTAAAAGACGTTGCATCTTGTTTCAGGATTATGAAAGCCTAATGCTGCCACTTTTGTAGCATGAAATATATTTTTCCGATATTTCCCGTTGCTTCGGTCATCGTGTCGGTGCTTGGGAATATTTTCTCGTTTCTTCGAATATTTTCTCATTCCTTCGAGTATTTTGTTGTCACTGTCAAAAACATTTCGAGTATTTCCTCGATGCTTCAACTATTTTTTCGATGCTTCAAGTGTATTTCAAAACTTGAAATCTTGAGTGCTTGAAAGAAACTTGAAGTGCCGAGAAAGTAATTGAAGCAACGAGAAAATACTCCCAAGCACCGACAAAACGATTGAATAAAATCGTTATGCCACAAGGGGGCAACATTTGGCTTTCGTCATACCACGATAATGTTTTAATATTGTAAACTGTCAAATAAGATACTCATTCGGATGAAGGAGCTTATTTACCTTATTACTTATATTGTACTCTTCTTGAAAACACTAAGCGATCAGATCCTGGGATTTGAAAGAAGAAGTAAAGACACTGAAAGGTGTTTCTTCAAAGATGTTTTTTCTTGTGCCTTTATAACAAACATCGTTTAGATTCATTGTAGAACATCTTCACCTATATTTTTGGTTTACCATTTCTTACATGTCCCTTTTATAGTATTATTTTCATCTATGATGTTAATAGAATGAATAACTGTCCATTCTGTTTCCCGTTATAATAAACAACACTGAGCTGGGTGCTTCTTTATTCACAATGTAGCCGTCATACAGTGTCAGTATTATCTATCACAATTGGGCTCATAGGCGGACAAACAGCAGTTGATAGTTAAATGTGGGAAACAATGAACACTGGTTTTGATAACATTTTCCCCACCTTGACTTAGGCGTAGTTTAAATGCAATGCAATAATATTTTATACGAATACGAGAAAGCGAAAAGAAATATTTACAGATGTGCACATACACCTGAAGATAAATTATTTACAAATTGGACAAGTCAACAGAAGCGGATATTATTCAGTTAAAAATAAGAATGCATTTTTAAAAGCACCGATGACTGAAATGTACACAAATATACAGTCATATTATACAGAGACAGAGATAATGGCCTGTGCAGTAACGTACATTTCACTAAAGTCGGTTTAATGTGAATGTGTATGGATTACACAATCATTATCTGAATGACACATCGCACATAGTAGCAGCAAACTTAATGACACCATATCAAGATGTATTAACACATGTTTAATGACACATCATTTTACCAGGTTAAGAAGGGATCATTGCTACGCGATGCAATAACATAAGACAGCAAACTTGTTAATTTGTTTTCGTCTTATACCTCTGGCACCCTCATATATTTGTTTTGTCAATTGCTAGTTTAATATATAACATACTCTCAAACTAGTTTTTTAAAATAAGTCCTAATCTAGTTGTCACTATGTCCTTCGACGACATAATTGTACATTTATGAAATGTATTTGCCAACTATATGGCTGAAATATTGCGATGTGACGATAAATGTTAACTCACTCACTCATTGGGGGAAAGACACATTGG
The DNA here is from genome assembly GCF_003918875.1 of Haliotis rubra. Lineage (NCBI taxonomy): Eukaryota > Metazoa > Mollusca > Gastropoda > Lepetellida > Haliotidae > Haliotis > Haliotis rubra. The sequence continues at coordinate 195,579 of NW_025765141.1, read as the reverse complement.
TTGCCAATTAAAGAAAAACTTTCATGTCAAATATGTGTAAGCATGTATCGATAGTATTATGTTTTGCTGAAAGAAATACAGAATAGGCGTTTTCAAATAGTGTGACATTATCATATCACATTCAGTCTAGGAAAAAAAGGTTTGAATTTAAAACAAATGTAAACAACTTAGTAGTTATTTGAGGCTTTTTTTGCTTTTGAGAAAACTTTGTTGAAAGCTTAATTACTTGTACAAACATAAAACTGTTTCATCAAGTCTCTCGTGCTATTGGTACATATAACAATTCGATCATTGAAAAGACTTGTACACTTTTACCCAGTAGTCGTGTTCAGTGTCATAACTAGACTACTGTGTCATTATATTGCAGTCATGTTTGGTCTTTTAGCAAAAGCCTTGTCCACTTGCATTAGAAATATTGCTGATAACACACTGGGCTGAGAAAAACCAGATACAATATTGAAATGATATTGCATAGTGCTATCATGCTTTACAAGTTAGCATAGAGTCCAAGAGATTCCTGTCGTCCTTGTGCAAACTCCAGACACCGGCGAACATCCATCTGAAGGTGAAATAAAACACATGAGAACTGTAGATTAAAGGCACATTGTCCTTATTATGGTGTCTCACTGTCTCGAGCATGCGTTAGCATGGAGACATACTTCTCTGCATTAACCAAACCCGACTGTTTCTAACCCGCACAAACCAATATATACATGTTTAATCATGAATATGTGTAAAGTATCTAAGTCACCTGCAGCTAGATTCCACATGCCAGCAAAGACAGACGATTATGATGGATGGCTGTGAGAATTCTACCTGAGAGAATGGAGGTCCACCGAGAGTTGGGTGTAGATGTCGCATGTTGTTGATGACGTCCACCCTGTTGTCGTCCTGCAGTCTGCTGGCGATGTTCACCAAAAGGACCAGGAACCGTGCCTCGCTCACAGAGCTGCAGTAAAGAATAAGTACCACTCATGGGTGAACTCAAGAAGATACAAGATTGGTTGCATGACTTGAATATTTAGTGACGTATAAAACAGGAAACTTGCAGCATGTAAAGAATGAATTGTTATCGATGCACATTATATATACCTACATATTGGTATCAGATGAAACTACATGAGAGTAGAGTACTGAAATATTTGTAATAACCCCCACAATTATAATGATTATGACTGCGGTTTTACACTCACTACAACATTTTCTGTTGATAACGACTATAAAATCAGTACGATATTTAGTCGCCCGCAACTACCAGGAATCGATGTGTACTGATATTGCGTTTGATTATGTGCTCATGCGATGTGGATCAACATATTTCAGTGTTTGTGGCATTACACATGCCTCAAGAATGTGTCCCAGGATGGCGAAACGAACTGTGTCGCCAAGAAACGACTATTTAAACAGCTTCGCCCCAATACATATTATGGAGTTTTCAAAGCTCTGATCTGAAATCTTATACCTTTCAGATACATGGTAGATACATATTCATGTGTAGAGCTTCTGAGACAAGTACATATTACACTAAAGAATTGTGTTGGTACAGAAATGGACTGATGTGAACAAAATGTTCTTACTCTGAAATGATTGTGCAGGAATATCGCTGTGGGTCACTCATCCATGTGAGTAAGCTGTCAATCAACAGAGTGACACTTGGGTCATGTGTGCTTCCGGTCACATGATAGTGTTGAATTGTTGTGGTGACGTCAGCATCCTGAAATACAGTTTTCCACTTTTTACATACAATAAGGACAGTTAAACTGAAAATGTATTTAGCCATAGTTTTCAGCAAAATCATGAGTGAGTGAGAACTGAATATGTTCCATATTTGTGGGGAAACGGGACCTCCGTCGTGACAAGTGAATGCTTTAATAACTAGGCTACCCCATTAATAGTAAGATGATGTGTTCGTAATATTTTGTTGCTGTGCACAATGTTTGGTCTAGGGACATCAAAAAAGGGCATTGATGTCATTCTTTGTCCAAAACTCTATTGCTCTGGCACTGTTTGACCTTGGATATTGGTCATGACTGTCAAAAGCATGGTGCATTCAATACATCCTCTTTTCGATGAAAGGTAAGCGTGAATTGTAACATATATGTCATAAGCCTTACATTTACTTTCAGATCAATAGTGTTCAGGATAACATCATTAGATATAACTTTAGACATATATGCAGGCTTGCTGTCAGCCTTGATGTGGAGACTGGACTGTCCATCGACGGGAGCAAGATCTGCAAGCCAAACAGTGTTGACTTAAGTGACTGTTTCCTTTTCAGGATAGTTAATATTTGAGAGTACATTTTGGATTGTATAATAAGTAACCATTAATCTACGACTTTTGAGGAAAGAAAGGAAGAAGAAGAAGATAGTGTTAATTTTACAACCACATATTACTTTATCTACATAGCAATCGTTTTCTCAAATGTTTTATAACAATTCCTACCTGGGTTTCTGTAGCCAACGTGATCAATGTGCGCGAATCGCTGTTATACATCTGATTCCATAGTTCCTCCTTGTCTGGTTGTAACGTTGTTACGAAGAAGCCCTTCCTTGATGTGTAGGACTGCAGTGAGATATAACCTATTACATATACACTTATGTTAACTGTGTATATCATCCTGATCTACAGACATGATGTAACATAAATAATTTTAAGATGTCCGACCTGATAATTACATCAGTGAGTTAACCTATATTCAGCCATATTAAGAAGGACATTGTAGACAGTATTAACTTACTGCCACCGTGAAAATGAACAGTACGTTTAGAACAGTGTAACTGCAACTGCCTTCTAACTAGATCCTCGTTGATGCCCATAAGGCATCCCTGCTTAAAGTATGCATGATTCTGACTGTGGCATGAGTTTGAAGGACTACCATATAGTGATAACACCACGTGTTCGCGAACAGGTGATTCTACCCTGCCCACCGGTAGCAGACATCACAAACCCATGGAAAAGCAGTTTAAATGTTCGCTTGAAAAATCTCGGGAACACCTGACACAAGTGAAAATGAGAGTTGTACCCGACATAATTGTGTTACTTACGCGTCAGATTTCTCTATAAATAGTTTTGAAGCTTTCCTGATGCCTTGGTTGTTGTAACCTAAGAAAAGCAAGAGCTCCTGGAATATTTCTCGACACAAAGGGAAAGCTAACTCTTTATATCCCTTATGACATACAGTCTTGCGGGTAGTTGCTGGAATATTTCTCGATACAAAGGGAAAGCTGACTCTTTATATCCCTTCTGACATACAGTCTTGCGGGTAGTTGCTGGAATATTTCTTGACACGAGGGAAAGCTAACTCTTTATATCCTTATGGCATATAGTCTTGCGGGTAGTTGCTGGAATATTTCTCGACACAAAGGGAAAGCTAACTCTTTATATCCCTTATGACATACAGTCTTGCTGGTAGTTGCTGGAATATTTCTCGAAACAAAGGGAAAGCTAACTCTTTATATCCTTATGACATACAGTCTTGCGGGTAGGTGCTGGAATATTTCTCGACACGAGGGAAAGCTGACGTTTGAAATCCCCTCTGAAATACAGATCGTGTAGAGATTCTGTTACACTGAATCGTTATGCTTGCACCTGAATTGTAAACAGATGGGTTGGCGTTGCGTCTGCTTTGCTTTCTGGATTAGGTGACTAAGCAGGTGACTGGTAAACACGGTACACGTTATGGTAGCTATCCAGGCTTGGCCGAATCATAATACTCCGTATTACGCCAACCAACAAACTTGAACGGACTGAAGTGAAGCTTTAGAAATACCGGACCGTTAGTAATCTCCACCCTGTTGGCAAAGTGATACCAAACCAGGAAACGAGCATTAAACTTACCTTCAGATGTATTTTCCAAAGCCTGCAAATGAAACAGATAGCACATTCACACAACAAATATGTGCAATATATGGTAAAAGATATAGAGAAAACATGTGTTATCCAAAAAATATTTTGGTTGGTTGTTTCATCATGGTTACAACTGTAATGTTGTTAGTGTTAGAACAAATAATTATTTCATATTTCTTAATAGCCTTGATGGACATTCATCCCGTTGGGTTTACCTACCTCCAGGTGTTCCTGCACGTTTCTTTTGCCCATGGTAACCCCAGACACATGACTGAGATCTATCTGTCTGATGGCGTCAGCATCTAGTGAGGTGTCCCCCCCTCTGTAACCGCCATAGCCACGGCCTGGTACAGGAACAGGTACTGCTCCTGGTGTTAGACAATGAGAACGTGATATCAGGAGACCAGGATAGATAACCAGTGAACTACACAGGGTGGTGGTGGTGTACTCACTTTGGTCTGTATCATGTTCTTCCTTTGGCCTCTCATGCTGGAGACGAAGCTGACGACGTCCACGATCCACTAGACTCTCTATAGCGATGTACGTCCCTGTCCGGCCTATACCAGCACTAGAAAAGAAGAACCATTATAAATATGACACGATATTCCTAATTTACACTATTTTCTACATCAAATTGCTTATGGTCCACTCGTGGCTCGCCAACCCCAATTACTTTCTTATAATCTACAGCTTCCGAAACATACATATATCAATATGTATTTCTCTATATATGGTGATAATGTTGGGAAAGTTACAAATGCAGTGACTGAACGCGGAAATAGATACTCTGTGTCATCTTATAAACATAAGTTTATTATCGTTTCCGTCCGAGTCGACCTGTGTGCTCGTGACCATCCCAGTAAAACTCTAACCTGCAGTGGACTATGATAGGTCGTGTTTGATGTCTTGTGGTGACCTTGACCCTCCACAAAAACTCCAGCAAGGCGGAAGTGTCTGGTACACCGTGGTCGGTGAAGTGAAAGTGTTGAACGTGGTGTATCTTCCCTTCCTGATATTTAGAATTAATAGCATTTTATTTATGTTGAATAATACTTTTGTCACAAACTATTACATATTTATGTTTATATTTTCGATAAAGACATGGTTTAGAAAAATTGTAATCATTGCACAAATAATACCGATTTATTGTGAACAGACAGTTTTGTGACTGTGTAGTTTGCAAGTTGAGTTTCTGTCTCCTTGGTAACTGAAATGTCGCCGTAAATGGATGTTCCTTTCTCTGGCCAGTATTGAAGACACTTCATCTGTAAATATTAGGAGATTTAAACATGTCAAGTAGGATTAATATCTCGATCATATCAAACGAGGCTATACAATCATCAACACGAAACACTACAACGGGTGTTATTTTGTATGTGAGATTTCTATTTTTGGTATCATTACGGATGAGTCATTTGAGTCTCTCGTGTCAACCATACTTCTTTAAACACCATTATCCAGTTTCTGCTGAGCATTCCTTGGGTGGGAAACGAGTTGAATGCGTGGAAGATACTAAAATACATTACCTTCCCCTTCCCCGCCTCTACAAGTCCCGTCACCATGACAACTGTTGTAGATTGCTCCTGATAGATCATTCTCCAGAAATCCACCATCACTTCCGGTCTGTAGGGACCTTATAGGAATATGAATATGACATGAAACGTCTAAAGATCATCCATAGGTATTCAGAAAATAAATATATAAATAGAATCCTACTTTTATGCTTCATCAAATGACACTTCTACGCTTCTACGTGGTTTTCCTTCTTTGATATATATGCTCAACATCAAAAGCAGTTTAACGCAATTACCAGTAGTTTTGTATTTTGTAGTCCACTTTGCTCTAACAACTGTTTTTGGGAGTATAAATTAGTTGCTGAAACACATTTTCGTAATTCCGTTCTATACGTTTGTGCTCCATTGTGCTGTCATGATAAGATCATGAGTACCAAAAAGCCAACTAAATGGACTCTTTTTTCAAAAGCATAAAGACAAAAGACGTAAATTCAAAGTGGGTTCGGATGCACACCAATCACTGATGTAAAGTTAAAAACGGAGATATCCCGAAGTGGAAATACACCTGTAACTCAACATTACGTCATTACTAACAAATAATGAAGGATTAGATGTTGAATGACATTGTTTTTTTGTTTTTGTTTTCATTGGGTTAGCAATTATACAATAGCTGCTTTCTTTATATATCAGTTTGAGTAACCGTTTGTGTGTGTGAAACCTTACCTTGTGCTGCTATGTAACGCTTTTCTGCTTTATATCCCTGAAGAAAATTTGCGAGATATGTATTATTTGTATAAATATAAAACGTCACTGCCAGAAAAACAGTAAAAGCAAGTCCCTTTTGTCAGTTTTGGCAACACAATAAAAGGAAGCTTTTTTATACTGATTCGCTTAAATATATTCCTGCTGTTTTTAATAAGGCAATATGTGCCAGATAATCCAGTGATACCAGCCATGATAAAAGAGCAACGAAATTGGGTGACGATAACATGCAATCAATATACTCATCAAGTCGGACCAGTCGAACAACTCAGTCACATATTATGACAGGAACATATCACATATGCCCTAACTCGGACTATCCATGGATTTCCGCGTTATGAACCTATAAAGTACACCAAACCTTACACAGGACGCCTAAACTACTAAAAGTATATGTTAACTTCAAATGACAAACTACAAGATCAAAACGGACCATTTTGCAGCTACGCTCAGTGTGTATTTGGTGTCTGACTGACAGTCGCTGCCTCACTCACATCGAGGTAGCTGGCGTTGATGTAGTCTCCATCTTTGTCGTCACTGACGCCGTGCAGCACCACGCGGTTGTAGTCATCTGAAAACGAATACATCGTCGATTTAGACTTTACACTGAATGACGAAGTGCAGCTGACTGAAAACAATTATGCCATACAATGTCAAAGTTGACCTCAGAGTTAAACATGATCATCTACAAGATGTACTCACATAGGTAATAACCTCTGAACCTGTTCTTTCCTTTGTTTTTAGGTTGTTGAGATTCATCATATGAGTTCACATAACCATCAGGAAGTCGCTGAAAAGGAAAACATGTGACATACACAGGCTGATACTAAACAAATCACTTACTCCACGTGATCATTATGACATCCAAGGTATGAACTGTTATGTGTCCAAACTAAAACCAGTAAGATGGAAGCAACTGGCATTAAGTGTAATTGCCTTTGTGTGAGAGTTGGTTGTCTCGAACAACATTCTCTGGCCAGTCAAGTCGAAAGAGGGAATGCATTATGTACGTGCTAGATATAATCAGTCTTTCTTGCCGCCACAATTCCCATTCGGAAAACAAGCATGAGATAATTTGCTTCCATTTTTCTCATTTCAGGAGAATTTTATATGTAATGGATGTTTCAATGATGGTTTTGTGTGATGCAGCTTTCGTGGTGTATACTAAATACAATAAAGTAAGTTAATTATGTTAAATTCTGTTAATTCCTCCTCGTACATGGTGACGTTTAAAATGTGTTCTCGAGCTTGAGCGCGTCATTTTGAGTTTACCTTAAATTCTTCTTCTGCACTTGCTGGAGTCATTTCTTCCACCCTTGTCTGTAATTCTGAAACAGGAATCACGTGATCCCGTCCATTGTCGTCCAGGTTGTAGTAGTTTCTGTCAGGGGCCTCAGGTGTGTCCTCAACCTGTTCACGCTGGTCAGACAAGTCACAGTCCTCTTCCTCATCCACTTTCTGGAGGTCAAGGTCACCTGTTCCGCCTTTACCAGTGTCCTTGCTTCCAGCCGTAGAGACAGCTTCTCCTGCTGAATTGCCTTGGGATTTATTCTTCCTATCAGCCTTCATTTGTTTGGCTGGTGTCTTCTCTTGAGACAACATTGGTTTCTCGTCGTTGTCAAATCCAACATTCATGTACATACCAATGTCTTCCGCTACAGGAAACAAAAAGAACACATAATACTTCATAACTGAGATGCCGACATAATATGATGTTAGTCTTTATCATGGCTGGAGGTATGGATGGTATATACAGAAGTTAATGGACTTCTAAAAAGCAGATCTATGTCAGTGTCCAGGTCCATCATGCAGTATTATTATTGAGTATACAAGATCATTTACGTATGCTACAGCCTCTGTATATTACATCAGACAAACATAATCTTGCATAAAGGAAGCAAACTAGGGAGACGAATTTACCTTGTGTGGGTTTCACGTTATCAGTAACCACTGGCGTGTGTGCAGAGCGTCCAGGACCTTTCCCCCGTCTTCCTTTAAATGTAAGGACAGAAACTGAAATACAGCTTGAATAGAACAAGGGCTCGTGATTTTGCAATAAATATGTACATTATAGGGGTTTGAATCGGTATAAAAAAGCAAAGGGCTGATCAATTCTGGACAGCTCCCACTACAGCAGTGATTGGAAAAGAGGCGGCCTTAGGCTGCTGACTTGGGGTATGTGTGACATCTTTCTCTGGATGTTACAATGGAAGATACCAGACAATGTAGGCATATATGTGCACACGTCTCTTGAACGTGCTTACTTAAATAATCTTTGTTATTTTAGAAGCCGTTGTGTCAAAAGCATGTTCATGATGTCACGACAACAATACATCTGTCATAAATTGAAAGAAAATTATTTTTCTTTAGATTACTGTTGTTAGAATGTATGAACAAGTCACTTGGGTATCTTGTTTCAAAACCGCTCCAGAACCATGAACTCTTGTTATACGTGATGTTGCCCTCACACTCTCTACCCCAGTTTTGACGGTCAACCCTTTATTCAGATCCATGCTTGGACAGAACTGATTGTTTAATTTCGTTTACATATTTATTTATATCCAAGATTGAGTCTGCGTGTACGACACTGTATAGGCACTTCGATGTGTTCTACATTGCTCTGAGATATGTTGAAAGTCCTAAGTCCGACATGAAATGACTGTTTTAACCTTTGTACCATCTGCTGTTTCCTATCCCACTGACATTACATGGACTTTAGCATTAAACAACAGCCACATCATACCTATATTACTCTGTCACAACAACAGTCTCGTGACAAGCTCCTCTCCTGATAGAGCAGTAGCTTATGAAGAGTCATCTCATCTCCCCCCGTCTCCATTGTAACCTGCCCGTTGCCTTGCACCCCACATTGACATCTTGTCACTACCTGTACAGTCATCCCGTGTCCAGCCTGCTTCACATCCACCATCACAGATCCCTGATCATTGTAACCTGCCTGTTGCCTTGCACCCCACACTGACATCTTGTCATTACCTGTACAGTCCTCCCGTGTCCAGCCTGCTTCACATCCACCAACACAGATCCCCGTTGCGTCACAGGAAGAGTTCTTCATACAGTGTCTGGAGCTGCAACTCATGCTGCACTTGATCCCATAATGTTTGGAATCACATTCTGGAATAAGATTATTATACAAGTCATGTTTCTTTCCACCTCCTATAAGTAAAACATACACATGTGTTACTCATTACATCTCTATCACCACATTCATTGGTATATCTTGAGGTGACACATACAGCTGATATTCTGCAGTCATTCACAGGTTGTGTAAGTACGAACTTTGTTCAATGTTGCAATAAGTATTAAAGTTCTGATTATTTGAACTGAGATACAACTATCTTGGAAATCGTCATCATGTACTTAATCATGTTTAGTAGCCGCATAATGATGGATAAACAGTTTATAGGATATTATGTCCCTACTCTCATCATTCATTCACACCAAAGCATTTAACAATTCAATCAATATCATCTGTGCGATGTTCTTACTTCCTCAACACATTAAATTATGCTAAGGTTATTTAGACATGCAATAGACACTGGAACATTTCCTTTGAATATTCACAAGTCTGGCGATTACTCTTACAAAAATACTTTGACACCGTATGCTTTTTCTCTTGCACCTGACGAAAGTATTTAACAAAGTTTGTCACTGTCATAAAAGTTTTGTTCACATGTTTTACATGACCTGCAGATACTAGGAAAAATATAAAAGTGGAAAGTGCCTATGTTCTCAGACAACGTCTTCATTCAGCCATACTTATTGTCACCCACACTAGTGACCCTCATTAGTGACATTACCTGTACAGTCTGCCCGTTTCTACCCTGTCAGACATCCACTGTCACAGGTCCCTGTTGAGTTACAGGAAGAATTTCCATCACAGTTTCTGGAGGAGCATACTTCAAGACAGTTGGATCCATAATATTTGGAATCACATTCTGAAATATATTAGCAGTCTCTTAATATACTCTCCCAAACAGGAAACGCATATAGGATTTTCAACTGTATTTTTATGGGTTTTTTAAAACATCTTGTAGGCTTTTATGGGTCAATGAAATATAGCAAAATTGCACACTGGGAATGCAGACTTATCCGTCTTTGGCACCAACTCGAGGAAAGTCAGTTTGAATGTCACATGGAGACGTGTGGTGGCGCTGAAGTCAATACCTCATGTGACCACCGTGGGCATCCAGAACTGCATGGCATCGCCTCGGCATCGAACGAATAAGTTTCTGAATCTCGTGTTGCCCAATCGCAGCCCTCTCTTCCCGTAGTGCCTGTGCGAGTTGCTGAAGTGTCTGGGGCTGAGGGTTACGGCTTCGCACCCGTCTGTCCAGGGCATCCCACAGATGTTCGATCGGGTTGAAGTCCGGTGATGTTGAGGGCCGGTGGAGCACATTGATGTTGTGGTTCTGGAGGACGTCTCTAATGTGACGTGCTGTGTGGGGCCTGGCATTGTCCTGTTGAAACAACTCCCTCTGGCGATCAATGATTGGGAGGAGGTGTGGGCGTAGGATTTCGACACAGTACCGTTGAGCTGTCAGGTTGCCCTGGATCATCACCAAATCACTTCTCCTACGGCAGGTGATCTCTCCCCACATCATAACACTGCCCCGGCCGAATCTGTCCACCTGGGGAACGCAAGCGTCGGTGAAACGTTCACGTCAACGTCTGTACACACGCATTCTTCCATCGCGTCGTTTCATCACTGAACCAGATTCTACGCCAATTCGGTAGGTTCCAGGCCTGAACGTTGGTGCACCTTTGAACTCGATGTCGACCATGTTGTTGTCGAAGCACAGGGCCAAAATAAGGTCTTCTGACACGTAAACCAGCCTCTCTCAACCTGTTCCTGACGGTCTGTGCAGAAAGCCTCCTCAATCCGGGTATTTGTCGAGCGGTACTGGTCGCCGTAGCTGTTCGATGATGCAGGTGATGTACCCGGATTTAGCGATCCTTCGCCGCAGTGGTCGCTCGAGGTCGCCCACTACGAGGGGCATCTGCTATCAAATTCTGCCGGCGATATTTCTCCCAGAGCAGTGAAATGGTGCTTTGGTGAACATTCATGCGTCGGGCAACTGCACGTTGAGACTGGCCAGCTTCAAGCAAACCAATGGCGATATTACGGTTGGCTTCACTTAGACGTGGCATTTTGCGTTCGTCAACAATTTTCCAAATACAGTGAATAATCGACAGACAGCCATCATCCGTTTATACCCTTCATTGAGACCATCTGATCCCCAACTTTCACGAGCATTGCATGTGAATTGTGTATTCTGCGACACTACACGACGAAATTGAAAATCATGCTGTTAAATACGGGTATTTTACGGATAGTGCGTTTTGTTGTGACGTTTCAAAACATAAACACCATAGGACTCATAAACGTTTTAATTCATTGCTACATGAAATTGCTATTTTCATGATGCGTTTCCTTTTTGGGAGAGTATATTTTTTTCATATGTATAAGTACAATGTCTTTCCGTGGCATTTAGAAGTTGTACATTGATGTCCAAGATATTTTTATGGATTAAAATTCTTTGTAATTTCTCACAACGTTTCGAGACCATTCCAGGTTCCTTCATCAGGTGAACTGGCAGTTAGGACTATGACGTCGTCACTATGACGTCATAACTGAGTTATAGCGTCACAATGCAAGTGACATCACAGTACACTAGGGAGAGTACTGTATAAGTGAGTAGAACCGGCAACTTCCTTTCTTAGATGTTGCCCTCCAATCTACAGATAAAGGTCTCGTCACTTCCGTGTACAGGAAGCCATCTCACATGGATCAATATATCAATTACAACTCCTGTCACCACCCACAGATCAAACAGATAATTTAAACAGTGAAATTGATTACCTCAAGAGAACCTTTACTGTCCTCAATGGCTACCCAGTCCGTCTTGTCTCCAGGACTATCACCAAAACGCTTGAATCATCAGAAGCGCGCCTCAAGCCTGAACCATCACCAATCAGGATCACAATACCCTACGTGGGACCAGTCAGCCATCAGATAGCCCGATTAATCAAGAGCAAAGCGGGCTTTGATGTAACTTTCTCTAGCGGTACAACAATTAAGACACTCCTCCGGGCTAATGGAAGAGGATCTAGCAATGGAAGCCCCAACCCTAGAGGATGTGTATACCAAATACCATGCAGCTGTGGCAATCAGTATATTGGCGAGACTCTCAGGCCCATTAACACCGGGTTGCTGAACACAAGTCGTCAGTATGCAAACAAAGTGATAAGTCAGCTATATCGGAGCACAAGGCAAATAACCCAAGTCATGTTATCATGTGGAATGATATCAGGGTGCTTTCGAGAAATAACAACGACTGGCGTCGGAGAAAACTACATGAGGCTGTGGAGATAAGGAGACATAAACCAGCAATGAATCGTGATCAAGGTGTATACCTGCCAAGTGCGTGGGACCTCTTTATAAAATTATGATGAACCTTAGATAAAAGAAAAACGAGTCTACTATTCTTTTTGGAAAGCCTGAATTTTCATCATTATGTAAATAATTCTTCAAACTCACTTCCACAGTAACTTTATCCCTAGTGTATTGTGATGTCACTTGCATTGTGACGTCATATCTCAGTTATGACGTCATAGTGACGACGTCATAGTCCTAACTGCCAGTCCACCTGATGAAGGGACCTCGAATGGTCCCGAAACGTTGTGAGAGAAATTACAAAGAATTTTAGTCCATAAAAATATCTTGGATATAAGTACAATGTTCATAAGAAAGTGGAAAGTCTTTCAGAATCAATTTATTTCATATCCACGTACCAATAATTCATTCCCCAGACTCACCTTCTTTACAATCAACGCCCATCCATCCAGCTTTACATCCAGAATCACATGACCCAGTCACATGATCACATGACGAATTTCCAGCACAGTGTCTGTCAGAGCAAAGACTAGTACAGAGTGCGCCGTACTTTCCACTGGAACATTCTGTAACAAAGACATGATGAGCTTACAATGTGTTTGACAGTTATATCTATAATCTATACACTGCTGTGTAACTGATGCATTTGTTCTGCCTGCCTCACTATGCATTCAATCTGTCTTGCATTACCAATAAACTGTCGACATTATTTACCTTGTGTGCAGTCAGACCCTATCCAACCAGGAAGACATCCTGTGTCACATGCTCCAGTGTGACGGTCACATGACGAATTTGTAGGTGAACACTTCCGCTGTGCACATGTTTTGTTGCAGTTAGTACCATAGGTTGTGCCGTTGCAAGCTGTCACATATAGACAATAAGTAGGTTAATAATTCATAAATATGCGTAGGCATTTCATTCAGCCAGTATGTTCATCAAAGCGAATGTTGAGGAAGTGTGTTAAAACTTAAAGTCACATCAGCAATATTTCAGGCTTATCGTGACTAAAACTAGTTCTAAATTCATAATACATATATATAATATATAAAGCCCTGTCAACGAAAGACAGTAAAATTACTACATTATCACAAACTGAGTTAAAACTAGCTAGCATATATCTTTAAAAGTAGAAAACTATTTTTGGACAATACAATGTAAAAATACTCTATAGATTGCCAGCAACTGAAGGCTGATCACCATACTAGGGACCATGGGGACTTACAGTACTTTTGCTCACTGCATGGACCCTAGCTGGATTTACACAATCCCTTCAGCCACTGGTGATTGTAGTGAAATTTAGGCATTATTTAAAACAACAATTATTCTACGATTAAAATAATGATGTAGGTCGAAATTGACTCTGAAAGTTTTGGGCCTTACGTACCCTCTCAGGACGACAATAACTTTACAATGCTTCACAGCAAATGAAACGAGTCAATAGGTAATGTTGATGCACCACTAGCACGGAGCCGACAGTAAGACCTCCAGAACGACCGCCTCTTGTTATTCCTTTGCATTAACAATGACGAACCTAAGATGACAGTCAACAAGCCATGTAAACGCATCTACAGCCAGAAGTACCACTGACTGGGACACACAATACTGGCAGTAAAATGTTTCCTCACCTGTATCACATCGTTCTCCCTGCGAACCCTGGTCTACAGTCTCCAGGGCACAATCCAGTCAAGCGATCACAGGTTGAATTCAGGCAGTGACAGAACGTATTACACTTCAGTCCGTAGATTCCTGGGCTGCAAGCTGGTGCATTATTAACACAAGATAAGTACATAAAGACAAGCGCATATATCAAGGGTAACTTGTAGGCATAAATGGAATGGAAATTGTGGAAACATTGAATCGATTAATCGCCGACATTATGCAATTTACATGATTTGATCAGTGATTGCTCTGTAGTTCTATGGATTGATAGTTGACAGGAATGGACAGTATGCAACGCAGTACATGTACACATCGAATTGGACCATTTGTCAAGTATTTTGTGTTATGTATAGACATTGCTTCATTGCTACAGAACGATGGGAGTCTGAAAACAATGCTGTTTTTGTTCACAGTTAAATAACTAACACGCTGTTTAGCCTTACAAATAGATTCTAAATATCTTACTAAATGGGCCACGCTAAATGGTCAAGTGCATTTGCCTACTTTTTTCCATCTCAGCACCAGAACCAGAGTATGATTTCCATAACAAATTAGGAACTGTCAACGTGGCACCCAAATAGATTATCATATATGAAACATTATGGGGAGAAAGGAGTCATGTTTCTCTGTTTGGTAATGCAAATATTGGCATGTGGATATGGTCAAAGATGATTTCAAAGCAAATAAGCGTCAGCTGAAAAGAATATTAACAAGTCTCTATTATCAGACGAAGTAGACTCCCGAAGATCAGTGATGACATCAGATATTAGCGAAAAGGTATCTTCCAATCCGGAGACACCTTCCATCACTCCATATCTATCTTTTCTGAAGGGTGTGGAACATATTTAAATATAAACTTGCATACTTGTTCAGTATTAACATCTGATGTTTATTCCATATGATATAGATCTGATATTAACCTTTTGACGACAAGACTTTTTAAATGATCCAATGATCAATGATCTTTATGAATATGAATCAGAATTTCTGAGGTAATTTGGTCAAGAAGTTCAACTTGAGCTTACAGAACCAATAAACTTTGTTTTTTGTTACTCTTTTAACCATTACACATATGAAAGATTTGTGGTTAGTCTTATGCGGAACACCAAATTTATTCTTTAAAAACTTGTGGTTAATTAACACCGAGCGATTAAAAGTGGCCAAAAAGTCGCCTGCTTCCCTCTCGCCCGCCAACGAAACCACAGACAGGTTACGTAACTCTGTCGCCAGAGCACTGCAGTAACGTCATATGAGGAACGATTTTCAGTTAGTTGTATAGAAAATGTGTAGCACGCTCATCATTTTGATGATTTCTCGACATCAACGACGACATGCCGAATCGTTGCTTTGTCGTCAATTGCTCCTAGGGGTCGGGCGATGGTGTCCCCATGCACAGATTTCCACAGGACCCCGCAGTTCGTGCTAAATGGGTTATGTTTGTGAGTGCGAAGCGAGCGTTGTGGAAGCCTGAAACGATATCTTACTTGTGTTCAGATCGCTTCACGGAAGTTAAAGAATCAAAACTACTTACTAGTAAAATATGCATATGATTGATGACCATAAAGATTTTCTATGACACAACTTGTAACATAACGATTTCTTCCTCGGAAGTGAGGTTGTGGTCGAAGTAACAATAATATTGTAAGTAGTATTATATTGACACCCACCTCGCTGCCACGAGAGCAATTGTTATGATATACGCTATGTCACGCAAAATCCTATTGGCCATCAATAAAATACATATATTACTACCAGTAGAAAGTAGTTTTGATTTTGTAACTCGGTGAAAACAAACCTAAATACCATTTATCCTCAGACTGGCGGATGTTCCAGACAGGGCGCCGCCATTTTTAAAAAATAAAAAAATCTGTTAGAATTAATGAGATTATAGTTTGTTTTCATCAAGTTAGAAAATCAAGACTACTTTCTACTCGTAGTTAAATATGTATTGGAATCATTACCAAACGGATTTTGCATGACACAACTTATAACATAACGATTTCTTCCACGGAAGCAAGGTGGGGGTCGAAGTCACAATACTGTGCGATAAATTTCTTGCTACATTCCCATGGTTAATGTCCACTCACCAGTATGTAGATACTAGTCCATGTTCGTCTTTATATTTGGTCTTATAATTCTAATTAGTTTATTATCATACTTGTATGCATTTTGAAACTAAATAAAAAGCAGACGATCTGCTGATACTTATAGTGAATTTATAACAGAACTGTAATATCTAGACATTTTATAGTTTGCCAATGTGAATCATAATTCGCACACACACCCTAGTGCATGTTGTCTCATTACACTTCACGGCGAAAGCAATGATTCTGTTGAATGCTACGACAAATGAATAAAAACAAAATGCAAATATTAAAATTAAAACAGATTATAGGAAGTTATAGGAACAATATCAGGCCATTACCTTGTTCGAGGAATGTATCCATCAATATCCACAAAACTGTTCCAAATGATGTGTCTTTTAATAGTTTAATATACGAAAAAGTGATAAATCTTTTCAGGTATTGGTGTATAGTCTCATTGGTCACCCAAGATAGCACACCTGGCAACTAATTGCATTATGTCCGCCTTTCTTTAAAAACAGTAATTTAGTTAGCCAATAATGGGCATTCAATCAATGTATTGCCGGTTAATCCTTTGAAAGAGGGACGTTGTTTTTACGCAGACACCGACACGACAGAGTGTATTCAGTATAGATTAGTAAATCTACATACATAAACACTACCTTTTGACAATTCCGCTGTGTAAGATAAAAGTAATTAATCAATCAGCGTGTTATCGGTTAATCCTTTGATCGATGTTTATAATGTTGAATATTTACTCCAGACACAAGAAATGCCAAATGGGAACCTTTGTCGGGTAATCTAAGTGTGTTACCACTAATTATACCTGTTATAAATTCATTAACTGACCATCAAGTGAATAATGACAAATATCATGTGTAGGTTTATACCACCTAACACGGGAGTATTAATTGCTGTATTGCATGTGAAAACTTATGGGCCGACACTGTTTTGAGAATACAAACAGATTTTTTACATGACATGATTAAATATCGACGTAAAAAAACACAGAAATGGGATGAATTTGGATCAGTCATTATACAAATAGGGCCTAACGACACCAATCGATTTTGACAAAATTGTCTATAAAAACAAGTTGTAACTCGGAAACTAGGCAAAGCAGGAGACAAAATTAAATGACAGTAGATTGTGAGAACATATAGCTTTCATTTTCCACAACAATTGTCACGATTTCAGGTTTATACAAGCCTGTAAACAAGATAATTTAACCCCTAAAATGTAGATGAATTCTGCATCGGCCCTCAAAGCTATTCCTCATATGACGTCACAGAGGCGCGCCGCTCTGATTGGTTAAAATTTCGTTCGCGGGTGAGAATTGTGCACTGTTGTCAAAAAGGTCGATTTAAGTCAATCAAAGGTCGAAATGAGTAGTTTTAATGACGGGGTTTCATTTATAGTGATGCCAGTTAGTGATTTATGTATTTGTACCCCCTAGGGTTTATGTGACCTTTACGGTACATCGATGATCTAATATCGTTCAATAATCACCAAATTGTCAATTCATGAACTTGAAATTAGGGGGACAAGTGAGATCGCCTCGACAGTTTCATATTTAGATCTATGAGTGACAAAACCTCTCCACGAGGCTGTATGACGAAGGAATGATATCAACTTTCCAATAGTCAACTTCCCTTTCATGTCGAGCAATAGTCAAATAGCTCCAGCCTTTGGTGTTTATATTTCACAACGTTTTAGGTACAATCGAGAATGCCAGTTTAATCAGGATTTCAAAGACTGGTCATACCACTCATGCTCAGAAGTTGTTTCATCAATGTTACAACATTCAAGGCTCGCATTCAAAAAGTGTTATGGTAGACATGTGGAGGACGTTTCCCAAATTTGCTGCATCAGTGACAAAGATGATGTCGGATGCAGTTCCCTGTTTTGACGTATGCCATACTTTCCCGAATTATTTCAGGTGAACAACTGTCTGGATGTTAATGGCAGTGCCACCGGTAGGGTAGGACTGTACAATCGACTCTTCTTTCAGCAAATAGTTCTTATACAGAAATAAATTACACCCAGTCAACACTGTCACACTTTCACAATGTATTTGATAATGCTTCTCAATCACTGTGACACAATTCTGGCACAAACCTTACAAAGACTCGGAAAGGGTAGTGAAACACACGACTGGTCATATACTTGTAAATACAATGAATGTCTTACCGTAGATCTCCACCTCACAGATGTTCAGTGCACTAGCATAGCCATCTCTTCCTCCTGTCCCCGAGTTCCTGATGGTGACGTATCTGCCGGTACAGATACACGTCACGTCAGTTGGGTTGGGAGTACATGGTGGACTCGGGAGGGTGGAGCAGATGCTGGAGGTGTCGTTGTTCAGATAGATGTTGGAGTTGGCATTTCTCCAGTAGTCTTGAGTAAAACACATACTGTTTCAGGCTACGTTACACTATTATACTGTGTTAATATACACGTCAGTTGGTTCCTTGGATGAACTTGGGAGGATGGAGCACACGGTGGCGTTGGCGTTGTTCAGGTACATGTTAGAGTTAGAAATATGATTAGCTTTACATGCCACATATATATTTTGCAATTAGTACTTGTATCTGGTATTAAGGTAATTCAAACAGCAGCTTCAATAACAGGGACCTATCGTAATAGCACATACACTAGCATACTGTGTCAATATAGTTGCTATCAGTTTTTATTTCAGATCACAAAACTATGTTCATGCAATAGACTAATGAGGACTAACTGAGAGGAGACACATTCAATCCAACAATATATGCATTAGAGCAGAAGGTGTTTAGAATATTTACATCAAAATCTCTCGATCGTTTGCCAAAAGTATCGGTCACTGAAGTGATTTGTGATTCCTTCAACGAAACAGATTATGCAGTCAACTGTGCAAACTGCAAAGCCTCAAAGGTGGTGATACTTTAATCTCCAATTCAGTCCAAATACAGTTACTCGTGTATATCACGGTCTGTTACCTACACATAAATACAGTTACTCGTGTACATCACGCTCTGTTACCTACACATACATACAGTTACTCGTGTACATCACGCTCTGTTACCTACACATACATACAGTTACTCGTGTACACTCTGTTACCTACACATACATACAGTTACTCGTGTACACTCTGTTACCTACACATAAATACAGTTACTCGTGTACACTCTGTTACCTACACATAAATACAGTTACTCGTGTACATCGCGCTCTGTTACCTACACATAAATACAGTTACTCGTGTACATCGCGCTCTGTTACCTACACATAAATACAGTTACTCGTGTACATCACGCTCTGTTACCTACACATAAATACAGTTACTCGTGTATATCACGCTCTGTTACCTACACATAAATACAGTTACTCGTGTACATCACGCTCTGTTGTCTACACATAAATACAGTTACTCGTGTACATCGCGCTCTGTTACCTACACATAAATACAGTTAATCGTGTACATCACGCTCTGTTACCTATACATAAATACAGTTACTCGTGTACATCACGCTCTGTTACCTACGCATAAATACAGTTACTCGTGTACATCACGCTCTGTTACCTACACATAAATGCAGTTACTGGTGTGTATCACGCTCTGTTACCTACACATAAATACAGTTACTCGTGTATATCACGCTCTGTTACCTACACATAAATACAGTTACTCGTGTACATCACGCTCTGTTACCTACACATAAATACAGTTACTCGTGTATATCACGCTCTGTTACCTACACATAAATACACTTGCAGAGTAAAGAAAGTTACTGTCCGAGTGTTTGTTATAAGTTTCAAAGGCATCCATATTATGTGAAGGAGAACAGTAATATACCTTATTCCAACACAAAACCAATTACAGTATTTCGAGTGTTGGCGAGCTAATGCATACTGTCAAATCCAAGTACAGCATATTTACGACCCCAAAGTACACTCGCGTGATAAAGTATATTCGTTTCATTCATACTTTCAGCTGAATTTCCCATACATCAGCGGATTTTTTTTTTCAATATGTAAATCACTTAGTTAACAGAATAGCAATAACAGGGTTGCTATAAATTAACATAGGTATCACTCGTTGAGGTATAATAGGTGATGACGCAGAACTATTACTGCTATAGTTTAATCACAAATGTATCTTGTCAGATAGAGCAATGCCAGCCTATTGCACATATCTGTGTGTGCGTCTCTCTATTGTCCACTATATATTTGTTGGTAAAGTACCTTAGCGTGGATTTATTTTTAAGCTGAATCACAGATTTGGAGTGTGCGAATATGTTGATATGCATGCTATCTCCACATCATTTTGTTCGGTTTCAAATTAAAATTAGAGACTATCAATTCGGTCTAATTTTCAAACAGAGTCTATTTCCTAACTGTTTCCCGGTTACACTTTTAGTTTCAACTTGGAAATATACACGTGGCTCGTAACTTTCATCGGTAAATGCACCTTCGGCGGTAGAGTTAAACATGGTCAGAAGTCAGTAAGTCCGTGCTGGCCTGTGGTCTGATGTAACACTATTTGGTGGTCAGAGGTTGTGCGGAAAGGCGGGTTTGGTTTTCATACGCTACTAGAGGTCAACAGAAGTCAATACCCAAAGTCACCAATTGAAAACAAAAACTTGCTGACAACCTAAAGGTTATCGTTAATGCTAAAGGCCAACAAGCGTCAAAACAACAACTTGTCAAACCAAATGAAAATATCGTTATCTCTCTTGTCATCTCGCTGTTAAACGCCACCTCGGCTGTAAAAACTGGACATTTACCTAAGGAGAAGATGACTGGTTAAATCAGAAACAATCACAAGTTTGGAAATAGTCCCTATGCGGTCAAACGTTTACGGTCGGAGTTTTGGATAAACATGGAGGAGATTTGGAGAAACAGTAGGAAGACAAAGGAGGGCACTGAACACAGACCAGGACAAGACAAGGACGAATGCAGAGCAGCCTGAACTCTGGGTAGGCCAACACAGTAGGACGAACCCTCGGCCCGTAACCTCCGTCACAGTCTCGGCCACCCTCTGTTGCCACTGGCCAGATAATTGCTCAAATGTTTTAAAAAGGCATTCTACAATGTGCATGTCCTCCTAATACTCGTTACAATCTTCGGCCAGCACCGTCGAATTCATCTCAGACGATGATAAGAGCAAGGTTATACAATAAATAGCTGTAGACATTACAGTTTATAGAAACATATTTGATGTATATTCGTGTACATTCATCATTCGTTTGTATCAAACGTGATTTGATCTACGCATTTGATCATCCTAATTTGGTCTTGTAAAACATTATGGAAATCACTATATGTAAGCTTAGCGTACGAGCCTCATAGCTAACATCAGCTGAAAAACCCTGTTTAATTGTATTCACATGTATAACATAAAGCATAACACGGTAGGGACAACAATAGGACGGAAATAGAATATGTCTATATCACTTATTTTCTGTTAGTTACGGCATGTCCCTGAAGTGCTATAGGCTAGCCACAAGTATGAAAGCAAATGATACCTTGCCACAACTGACTATATATCTGTTCGTCATTCATTATTACGTTTTTGTGCAAAACGAACCTGTTTTGCAGCTTCCCTTATTTATCAATGTAATGTGATTATGGATATGATGATAAATAGATGTAATACTCATCAGAATATCTTTTATAACTTATTCATTAATATATTTGTTTGATTTTGTCGTTAGTTATCCCCATTCTAATTCAACTCGTTTTACGCTGTTTTTTCGTGAAAGAAATTCATTATTTAAACCAGGTCAAAGTTCCTCTAGGTCAAAGGTTAATCATATCACTCCTTCAACTTACACCATCGCCAGAGAAAGTAGTTCCCTTTTCAAACTACACACGTTTATTATGTGCACACAGACTAAATTTGACAATGATGAATAGATCATAGTATTATAGATAAAATGGAAGGTATTATGATGAAACCGCCCTCTAGTTACAGAAATGAGCGGCCCGCTGATTCCTAAACTACGGGCCATTATCAGTTCTGTTGTCAAATGACGTCATAGCAGGTGACGTCACACTCCATAATGACGTCATAAACCTTGTTTCATGATCTAACAGTGTTGGGTCAACAGCCCGTTGCGAGTAAGTTGTTTGAACTTAAAATTAAATTTATGATACTGTTTTGTCTTTTTTAAACACAAATTCCACCAATTTTAGCTGGATAGGGGAGTTAATTGACCAAAAGCTTCTGCAAATGACAATGTCCTGCGAAACAGCGTTACCCCAGTAGTGTAGGGATACATTCAAAGGTTTCGGTGAATCGGTTTTCAAATTGCGACCGTATATGCTGATTATACCGTTGGAAATTTATAGCATTGACCAATCAGAACTCGTGTTACATACTAAGTTGAATTAGAATTTAATTTATTGGACTAGACGAGCCTAGGTGAGTATTCTTTGATACACTACAATTTTAAACCAAATGAAATAGTTTATCTTAGAACATGATGTCGACACCTACATCCATTTCTGCTGTAGATCCTGATGTCATACAGCTGGAGGTCCTGGCCCAGATCCACTGTCCAGTCTGACGGAGATCCAGCAGCGTGGAAACAGGTGCTACTACCACCATTCATGTCACTGTTTCCATCAACAGCCTTTGCCGCGTACCAGTCTAGGTACACTCCAGATGTTGTTGATGCTCCCTTGTTCAGTGCGATGTTTTCTATCAAAACATTATGACAGGTATTATGATTATAGGACATTCTACTGTTGATAGCAATATGAAAATCACAAGTCTAAAGTCTGCATTTCATGTTACATATGAATACTACATGAAACATATGCGAATATCCTGGAATATATATTTAATTTTAGGAAGAGCCATTTTTCATGCAGCACATATCAGGATATTTAATAGACGTAATAGCGTAAACCGAACGTGGCACTAACGTTTCTGGCACAGGCCTCCTGCCTTCCTCCAACCAGTGTCACAATCACCACTACAGGCACCTGTTGTTTCGTTACACGGTATCGGACAGTGACAAGAATAGCTACAGGAGTCTCCAAACTTTCCCGATGCGCAGAAACCTGTGGAGAGATGCAGAAACCTAAAACTCGTCAGTGACAAGAGTATTTGCAGTCTTTAAACTGTCCTTGCAAAATCCAGTTTCAAAGTCCATGTCGTGATAAGTTTAAATAAAGCTCCTGTTCGGATTCACATAAATGCACTATTGAAAACGTAGGGGCTATCAATAAATGTCACAACTACATTCTATATCGTTCATGAGATAAATAGTTGCACAGTGTAACAGGAACATCTAACTGAGATGTGCACGGATCCGCCTCTATTCTCACCACATCTATCCCCGAGGCATTATGCTAATCCTACGTCCACCTTATTCAGCGCACAGTTCGTTGAGAGTGTTCGAGTGATAGGGCAGTACGCGCCGTCTAGCACTATCCCGGACATGTCCTATGGGTGACTGGACTGAATGCTGACCATGGTAAGGTGGTTATGTAACCTGAAACACAAAACGACGTCTGACACAAAGCTGACGCTCTTAGCTCCAACGACTTCTTGCGTTAATGTGGCGGTCCGTCAATCGCGGGATAACAGGCATGCCGGTTCTTTCTGTGTGGCTGATTTGGAATTGTCTGGCCACTCACTCTACCACCTGTAGCTCATTGAGGCTCAATTCAAATTTGAGAGGCATTTTTGGAGACTAAGGTTTCGCAATACAATCGTTCTGTCTCCAACGGTACTCGATTGTTTATACGGTGATTGTAATTACGGAATGTAAAAAGTTAACAGCTCGTGCCACAATACGCTCTCGTCCAACTTTCCAGCATGCCAACAGCACGAAACCATCCCAGACGTAACAGACGCTGCATGTCAAGAAACGTTCAGCTGAGTCCATACAACAATACTAGAACAATTTTCAGCTGCATTTCCGAATTCACCTATTGTCATGGAAACGCTTGCTCAAACTTGGCTTGTTTGCAAAATCTTCATAATTCGTTATGAATGAAAAAACATGTTCTGTATCCATAAAAAATGATATTGTTTCCCAAATGATATCAACCCAAAATGGAATATCCCGTACTCTGTAATAGTATAGCACATTCAGCTTAGAGATACATATTCTAAGAGTTTGGTCACAGCTGGCTGAGCTACTGATCAAATATATACTCTTAAAATAAGTAGGGAACATGAACTTTCAATTTGGATAGAAAGTATAACCGTTAGCAAATTTTGCAAAGACAGACATCTTATGAACGCACCACCACTTCTCTTGATCATCACCCCTAAACATCACTCACGACATGCACGTGCACAAAGCCGTAGCCCTACACACGTGCATGGGTTGTCATTTTTTATTTGACAGTTTTCAAGATGGTCGATAAACCACTATAGACCACTAATTGTGACAGTCATCTTACAGTTGTTAGTGTTTGATTTGTTGTTGTTGTTTTGGTTTTGTTTTGTTTGTTGGGTTGTTTTGTTGTTGTGTTTTTGGGGGTTGGGGGTTTTCTTTTCTTTTTGGGGTGGTGGTGGTGCTGAAAACGGAAATCGTACACAGGCAAATTTCACATCATACACCAGTCATCTTTCAAGAGCTATTACTGTACACACAACTATGGTCATAAGTGAGTGAGTGAGTGAGTTATTATTTAACGTCACATCGGCAATATTTCAGCCATATCGACACCGAAATGGAATAGATGTATACTATAAAACCCTGTCGACGAAGGACAGTAAAACAACTAGAATATCACAATTACAACTAAACCTAGTGTGGAAAATTAAAACTAATGGCACTATTTGGACAATACAATATAAAAACTGGCTATAGATCGACAACAACTGAAGGTAGATCACCAAACAAGGGACCATGGGGACTTACAGTACTTTTGCTACCAGCGTGGAACCTAGTTGGATTTATATCACCCCTTCAGCCGCTGGTGATTGAAATCAAATTTAGCCAAAATTAAAATGACAAAAGTACCACAGCTCGTAAATTTAAATTTCCTTTGAATATTTCGGGACTTAATAATTTCTCAGGAGGCAATACTTTTACGCTACTTTTTGAGGGTACAGGCACTAACAATCTCAGTTCTAATCTAAAGTACCAATAATATAATATACTCTCCCAAAAAAGAAACGCATACAGGAATTTCAACTGTATTTTTATGTTTATTTTGAAACATCTTGTAGGCTTTATGAGTCAATGAAATATAGCGAAATTGCACACTGGGATGCATCCGTCTTTGGCAACAACTCGAGGAAGTCAGTTTGTGTGTCATGGAGACGTTGGTGGCGCTGTAATCAATACCTCGTCTTGGGCATCCAGAACTGCACCAACACCTCGGCAGAACGAATAAGTCTCAGTCAATCGCAGCCCACTTGTAGTGCCTGTGTCAAGTGTCTGGAGGGTTACAGCGTCGCACCCGTCTGTCCAGGGCATTCCACAGATGTTCGATCGGGTTTAAGTCTGGTGATCTTGAGGGCCAGGGGAATTGATGTTGTGGTTCTGGAGGAAGTCTCTAGTGTGACGTGCTGTGTGGGGCCTGGCATCCTGTTGAAACAACGCACTGCATCGGCACAATCCACTCTGGGGTAGTACAACTACAAACGCTAAAGGCAAATTACTAGAGGAGTTTTGTTCAGATAAGGATTTATGTCTTTATAATGATGGTTCCAACACATATTTACACCCTGGTACAGGAACCTATTCTGCTCTCGACTTGTCACTCACAAATTCTGAACTACTAAATGAATTTGAATGGTCAGTCCCCGATGACCTCTGTGGAAGTGACCATTTTCCTACTATACTAAAACCTGTAACTCCATCTGATGTACCTCCATCATCAAGGCGGAATTTTAAGAAGGCTAACTGGGCTTTATATGAAACACTGTGTGCTGCAAAACCTAATCCTGAACTTTTTATTGACGTTCCTGATGCTATCAACTGTTTTTCTGATGAACTGAATACCATAGCTGATGAATGTATACCACAGTCCTCTGCAAATCCACATATCGGTAAACCATGGTTCAACGATGAGTGCAAACAAGCTAAAAGGCAAGGAAAAAAGCAGAACATTATTTCCGTCGCCATCCTGTGGTGCATAGTTTACATAAATTTAAAATGTTAAATGCTAAAGCGCGGCGTACCTTTAAACAGAATAAACGCCAATCTTGGCACAATTATGTATCCACAATAAATTCTCGAACGCCCATGTCCAATGTATGGAGCATGGTCCCGAAAATTAAAGGCAAAGATACTAAATCTAGTGTCCATCATCTTAAACATGGAGATCAAATACTTACCAATAAATCAGATATTGCAAATAAACTGGGTGAAACTCTCGCTAAACACTCTTCCTCATCTAGTTATGTGCCTAACTTCAAACAATATCAAAAACAAGAAGAAAGGAATACTATTAATTTCAATTCAGATAATGGGGAAAATTATAATGAAACATTTTCTATTCATGAACTCCATACTGCTCTTCAGCAAGCTCACGATACTGCTACAGGTGCTGATAACATACATTATCAACTCCTGAAACACTTACCAGAATCAAGTTTAGAGGCGCTCTTTTGATGATATTTGCACGTCAGGTAAATTTCCTTCCTCATGGCGTGACGCTATAGTAGTACCAATACCTAAACCTGGACGTGATTATACGGATCCGTCCAATTATCGACCGATTTCACTAACAAGCTGTGTTTGCAATACCATGGAACGCATGGTAAACAATCGACTTGTTTGGTACTTGGAAACTAATAACCTTATAATCGATATACAATGTGGTTTCCGTAAAAACAGAAGCACTGTCGATCACCTAGTGCGCTTGGAATCGTTTGTTAAAAACACTCATATTAATGAACAACACGTTGTGTCTATCTTTTTTTGATCTTGAAAAGGCATATGACACTACGTGGAAATATGGCATTTTACGAGATTTACATGGCTTAGGATTGCGAGGCCGTTTGCCTCAATTTATAGCTAACTTTTTAAATGACAGACAATTTCAAGTCTGCGTGGGTTCTACCCTCTCTGATCATTACAATCAGGATCAGGGTGTCCCACAAGGCAGTATTTTGTCTGTGACTTTATTTAGTATCAAGTTCAACAGTTTATCCAAGGTTTTAAATGCTTCAATTGATGGATCACTTTTTGTGGATGATTTTAGTATTTCTTGTCGTGGTAAAAATATGCATACTAATGAACGGCAATTGCAGTTGTGTTTAAACAAGATAAATAAGTGGTGTCTTGAAAACGGCTTTACATTTTCTAAATCCAAAACTAATTGTATACATATCAGAGGAGATTCAGATTTAACCCAGGTCAAGTTTGTCTGACAGCATGCAGATGATTTTGTTATTCTAGCTTTCGCCTCTGACGTTGTTCTGGTGATAGAAGCTTAGCTCTGTTTATGCTCTGAGCTTTGAACTAGTTTTTTGGCATCTGCAAAACTAATGCTTTGGTTGAATTTGATTTGATTTATCTCCATTTGATGTTTCCAAACAGGACAGTGAGAGGAATGATCCCCTGCACAGTGTGTACATTTTTTGACATTACTGTCACAATCCTCTGCTGTACGTGTCTTCTCACCACAGTGAACACATACAGCAGACAATGTGCAAGTATTGACGCCATGACCGAACTTTTCGCATTTGAAACACCTTAGAGGGTTCGGAATGTACGTTTCTACATTGATGTTACAATAACCTGCTATAAGAGATTTTGGAGCATTTGGTGAAGAAAATGAAAACAAGTAGGTATTGGATGCTTGATTGGCATTATAGAAGATGATAGTTGATGAACATAGATATTTTTCTGGGTTACATCTTCTTTTTGTTCTCGAATACAACGTTTTGGGGGCTTGTTCTGGGGAAGGTCATCAGGTAAACTGAACAGTAACTGTTAGGTGAAGGCCGTGACGTCAGGTAAAAGGGTGACGTCATAGAATGCTATGACGGCGGACAATACATGTGGTGGTCAATAGATACACATGACATGGCTAATAGAATACATGTTATTATGAATATATAAGATGTCATTTACTGCAAAATTGATGGATCAATTTAGAACTGTGCAGATACTTATACAAAATTGTTGATTGAATTAGAAATGTACAGAGACGTATTTATAAATGTATAGAATGTAAAGTAATAGCAGTGTATACATAGAAATTATATGAGAGGTATAACATTCTCTTTTGACTACAATTAACGCTGTCCTGTCGATGACAAGAGCCTCAATGTTGGTGACTTCATCTCGACTTCATCTCTGGGTTTGGATGGCCTCTGGGTTTGGTTTATGGGGGTGTGCGGGTGATTTAAACGCTGAAAATGACAGGACCCAGGCATTTTTTAAGTCAGATTTTGACATCTGCACATGTTTGCCGATGAGAGGGAGGCGAGGGATGTATTTTCAACGTCATATGTCAATGCACATGTACAAGTTGTGGTATATTTTCACATGTTTGGATTTCAAGGTAAAGTTCGTAAAATGCAATTATGAACCTTTCTCGATGTGGTTTAATGCGTAAATGTTTCGTCGATATTAACTGATCTTCTCGCCTGATCAGTAAGACCACCACAATGTTGAGCAACCAGAAGTAAAATACCAATGTATGAAATAAGGCCCGTCCGACAACCCGAGAAGGGTTAGATTTCAGACGGACGGTCTAGATTTACAGCTAGCCAGCCCGATGGTCTGGTAAAACAAATTAGATGTTATATGCATCTGACTCATACCTTGGTTTCTGGTCTGGTTAAATCTATTTTGGACTGGTGACATTTTGAAGTTACCAGCCCTGATATCCAGCTGGGGTTTTGGCTTATTTCATACACTGAAAATACCCAAACAAACTGTATTAACGGTTACGCCCACTGAATATCTACAGTATGCGTAACACTATGTGTATTCTCTCTTTTGTAGTTACAAGAGGCGACTATAGTCCCTGCATATTCCGGGTTTAGACAGCAGGCTGCACTCTTAACGTATCTTGTTCATTCCGCCCGATTCCAGCAATATATTTTACGCCTTGAACAACGTAAAAAACGTTTTTCAGCTGAGGTGCATCATCGTGGTTACCGGTTCCCTGTATGTAAACATTCGAGTAGTAAACATACTAGTCTCAATATATTCAAATATACATCAGTTTAATGTTAATGATTTCTATATATGTTTCGTCGTAGTTAACTAATCAGATCTACTCACCCGATGCCAGCTGTATCCTTCCTACACACACTAACACAACCAATATCCTGACACCCGCCATGTTGAACAACGAGGAAGTAAAAACACCCAGTCAGACTGTTACGTCATTTGCGATCCACTGTGTTATGTTTGTGTAACTCTATGTGTATTCAGCTTTTGAGGTTACGGGGTGAATTCATTTTGCAACACCGCTGGGTTCAGACAGCGGAGTTTCTGCACAGGCGGTTCTATGCATACAGTCAGAGTATTAAACGACACATATCACTGTAATGGGAACAATGTCTCCAGCTTTCATATTCGTCGTCTGTGTAACCCTTCCTCAATAACCTGTACATCCATTTCAGACTGGACAGGGGAGAGGGACAACATAAGAAGTGTTCTATGCACAGACGTAGCGAGACACACGGCTACGGCTTTGATCAATGTAAGAGTACATTCCAGAACAGCTAAGTGGAGTATCAACAGCTCACACTCACTTCATTCTCCTCCTAAGCATGCATGTGACTCACGGACCCGTTGTAAGGGTGACTCCAAATAGAGCTTGCAGGGTAGCGTCCATCTGGGTCACGCTCGGTCAGCCTTGACGACTTATAAGCGCTCGGGAATATTATTTACATGAACTTAAACAGAATACAACATAACTGTTTTGTCTATATATAGCGTGTCGTGTTTTCTTTCATGTGTGGAATTATACCTCTGAGTTGTTACTTTCCCCGTTGTTCATTAAACGCGACATATTTGATTTGGTGGAAGTCGATATGTTATATCTATGATTTTGTGTGATGGCGATTAGAATCCACACCGAGACAGTGGGTTCGAATCCCGAATGGATTCATCTTTCAAAATATACTTGAACCTTTACTTTACTGAGAGAGTGAAATCCCTCGAAACATATGTTACATTTATCCGGCTTCTTAATGGCAATAGGTATTTTCCTTGGTTGACTAAATGCAACCTTCTGTGTCTACTCTGTGTATTGATACTGTTTGAGTGCTGACTAGTCCTTCCGCTAGAATTCTTATGTTATTTTCGATACTGAATGGTCAATCCCATAACACAACATACAGCGCAGTAACATTTACACACCTGTGTTGGCCTTAACACAATATAGGATCTGTTCCTGGACGTTCCTGCTTCTTTCCTTGCGTGGATTTGCAAGAAAATTCAATGTTACTTTTGTATGAGAGTTATACTCACTTCCTGTGGAATGAAATAATTTCTGCTTCAGGAAATGGGTATACTGGCTTTGGAAATAAAATTCTTACAGACATGTAAAATGTACTTCCTGTTTACTGACACCCAGTTAGAAACGAAACATGTAAAAGCAGTTATATTCTGTACTTTATACGTCTGTAGCAATTTAATGTGAATGTCTTGCATGGTTGCACTTAAGTAGAAGTTACGATATCTATATGGCGACGTTTCGGGACTTATCCTGTTACCGCTATCAAGCTTACTAACTAGTCCACATATTTGCTACTTTGTCATTACCCAACTTCTAAAGACGCCTATCATACAATTCACCTCTTGGTGCCAGCTCTCACAGAGAAGTTAGGAATGACATTTCCCCTGAGGTCAGTCCAAACCTTACCACATCAATGTTCACAATGAGCATGATATGTACATAAGATGAACATTTTTTAGACAATTCCAATTCTTCTCAGAAATAACAAAGTAACTCGAAACTTTTCTCAGATAAGAGTCCAAAGACTCAGAAAGGCCACATACCTGTTGTTGATAACTAGGATGTATTGCGTCAGGAAACAGTGGATAAATTAAGAATACTTTGTTGGTAAATTTTTTTCTGTTTACCACCCATGGCTGATAGAACATGGGTTGTACAAATTAATCAGTGAAATAAGAAGTGAAATATTACTTAGGTGGTGAAATACATTAAAACAAAAACATGAGCAAAGCCTATTTGATACTTTCCTTTATGTTTTGCAGTATTTGTATATTTGCAGATCGGAGAGTATCACATCTGCGGACACCGGTGGTCATGGTTTCAGTCCTACTATTTAATGACACCAGCAAGGATACATGTTATGAACTGATCGGATACAACATACGTGTACAACGGGATATTTTCATTTTAATCTTTCCTGCGTAAAGTATTCGTTGCCAGTATTGTCTAGGATATCATTATATGCCCTTCCTTCTGCGGTATTTATCATGCTCGTAGTACAAAATATAAGTGTCAATTATCTGAATTTTCTGTAACATAGATACAGGAAAGCAAATTAGATTCAACGCACGGTAAACACAACATGCGTTAATCATGCAATGATTGTCTTGTTCAGTAGTGACATAAAGCATAAAAATAATAACAAATATAACAATATCATAACAATAACGACAATTCATTAACACTTATTATATGTACAAAATACCAAATGCGAAAGTAAACTAAACATATTTTAATATTATATCATGGTATAACCATATACACTATTCCAGAGTTGTTCTCTGGACAGATCATATTCAGCTTTGTGTACATTAAATGTGGTATGTCATAGTACGCACGAAAAGGATGCACTACTCTCAACTCAGATTTGGTTGTTTTCATACACTTTGTTCTGAATGACATCATAAGGTGACTTCTCGTCTCTCTCCCTGGTGACTTCACTCAGTTCGGTGTAGTCTTGCTCATTTGTTCCAGATGTGTTCGCATGAGCAGGAACCTCTCCAGTGCCACCTGTGTCTGTATTTCTCACACCTGTGCTAGGTGAGGATATCCATTTCAGTCTGAAACAGAGATGTTTGATAGAAATAAGACATGTGACAGTTCTAGAGCCTGAAAATCTGAACTGTTGTATACTCCACAGGGAGCTGAAAATTGAAATCCAGTGCACACTGATCCATTGATAGAAACTGAAAACTTTCCGCTGAACCCGTACCTTTCGTAGACTGTATTAACAGCAATATCCGTGCACACATTATTTTAAAACCGTTTTATATAATTGTTACTGCTTCGTACAAAACCTTTTCAAAAGTTACCTTCCAGATTTCAGCAGACACATCATTAACCCACCAATCAGCAACAGCATTACTACAAGTACTACCGCTCCTCCAATGACACCGCTTGTAACAGGAGACACTGAACCAGATACACAAACGAATTAGTTGTGCGCTTGACATTATTTAATATCACTGACTATAATACGCACATTGCATAATTTATATCAACGTTCTAAAGCAACGGTTTATAAAGACATAAATGAGATTCGAACCTCTAACATCCTCATCACATCGGTCACCAGTGAAGCCGTCCAGACATTCTCCGGGACAGCGTCCATCTCCAACATTACATGTGACGTCACAATATCCACAACGAGTACAATCAGGTCCATAAGTTCCAGGCTTGCATCCTGAAAGTTAACAGTTCCGGTATTAAGTGATGAAGTTATGCTATCAAGAAGTACATTTAAATATGCTTCAGTAATGACATATCTTATCAAATCATTCTGGCTCTTCCACTGAATTCCCACTAATATACAGTAATATACAGCATATGAAACCCTGATGAGAGAGAACACATTTGAAAATACGGTAAAAATACAACGTATACAATTATCATGAGTGTTGCCCGATGCAAAATTTATGGTCTAAAGGAGATTATCGATCAAATGATGGAAATGCTTACAGGCTGTTGTACGCTATTACCACCTTTGTCAGCTTTGATAGAGGCAAGTGATAATTAGCTCTTTCATCAGTAAGTAAGTCCCACATCTAAACAGTGTTTCTGATTGAAATAATAAAACATCAATACTCTACACATACTGGCAGACCTGAGAGACCATGGGCACTGCGTACAAGACCGCACTCTCACCTGGCATTACTCCTTCCTAAGCCGACTCAGCTTGAAATCCTCAGCTTGAAATATCTTTTAAACCATTTCAGAGCTAGTGCTGTATAGACGCATATCAACATCATCTATGCGTTTCTAATTCTTAGAATATTTTTTAAATATGAATTTCTGGAAACATTACTCTGAGTACAGTCTGCTCCAAACCATCTTTCCCGACAACCGGCAGCGCAGGCTCCTGTCACGTGGTCGCAGGAGACTGGTGCAGTTTGGCAATGACGGGAATCACAAGACTTGCTGCAGATAGAACCGTACTTTCCGCTCTGACATGCTTCACGCAAAGAAAGAGAGAGACTGGTCACCGAACAATTACATCTTTGTTTCGTGAGGTTGAAATGTCTTGCAACAAGGTTTTCGATCTACATTCAATCAAGATGATACATACAGAGTCACAATAACAATGTTACTGAATTGTAATGTCATTGACAATTCACTCAGTATATAACATACAATTGGCATTTCGCATTACATAACTTACGCATTTGCACATGACAAAATAGCAGCACGTGTCATCTCTGCCAACTCTATTTCAACTCGATATGTATATCGGCAACAGTTCATTAGCATTCGGCATTACATATACGATATATATCTTGCATAACAGTAGAAATAGGTGCACTATGAAAATAATTCTAAGTCTTAGTCTCACGTATAATGCAGTCATCATTCTGCCATCCTTCCCGGCATCCGTCTGGGCACGATCCAGTGACGTCACACACAGATGATGGCGTTTAACAGTTGCGGGAACTGCAGAACTCTGTACATCCTGGTCCATACCTTCCAGGAGGACAGTTGACAGGCACTGTAAAATGTAAACATAGAAATGTAGTTTCGCTTAAATTTCCACCCTTTGAGAATTATTATAACTATTACAATATACTCCAGCAAATACAAAAAGAATACCCCTCCAAATGAGAAAATCACCCTTGGCATTCAAATATAAACCATGACATGGTGATATAATGTACGCATTACGTTATTAGATAGGATAAGTTTCATGACTTACAGTATGTTCATGGCACTATTGTTTTGCTTCATGTGAACACTGAACTTGGGTTTGCATGTGTTTGTGCCATAACACCTCATCATTTCTCGAACGCGGTGTGTGATCACTATTACATAGTTATTCATAAATACATGCTCAGTCGTAAAGTCGACACAAGGGAAATGATAAACCCGAGTTACGTATGAAAATGGGTTTATCATTTCCCTTTTGTGCAGTGATCTACTGTTTAGAGTATTGTTGGAGAGTCTTTGAGCAACATAATTATGGACTATGACCAAACGTTGTTCATAACCTGACATGACATACACCCTGGACATATGTGGTCATGTTTTATGTTTCACGTTAATTATATTTCACCAACAATTACTTTAGTGATTGAATGATAATTCGTCGCGTTATTACAAAAGTAAAAGGGAAAAGTTTCTTGTAAGGCTACCACACTTTGGATAATGCCTGACTGATCATGACACACACTCTGACTTAATCCATCTCGAAAGGTGTTCGTGTTCTCCTTCCTTATTTGCTTGTTGTATTATAAAGCATCCATAATGATGAGCATTGTTATTCAAAACTTTCATCCATTAACCAAGCCTTTTAGCCTTAATATTTAAATTTACTTTTAAAAATGTAACAATACAAGTAGTCCTGTTCTGGACCTCATGAGCGAACACATTCTGATTTGTTCTTGAAGACATTTGTCAATCAAACCTGTCGCCGAAGGGATATGTATTCCACTACTATTGGTTACAGATGAAAAGGTATTTCAGCTTGAAATGTATACTGCACATTTTATTTAAAACCGTTAGATGACCTAACTAGTAATATGTGAGTGAGTGAGTGAATTAAAGATTTACGTCACATCGGCAATATTCAGCCATATCGTTTATTAATTAAAACTAGTTTGAGCATCAGTAACATATGACATAATATCATAACCTGTACAGTCACCCTGTGTCCATCCCGTCTCACATCCACTGTCACAGGTTCCTGTTGAGTGACAGGAAGAGTTCCCTGCACATTGTCTGGAGGAGCATACACCACGACAGTCAGGTCAATAATGATTGGAATCGCAAGCTGAAATACGACAGCACGGTTTCCATATTGTAATTTACC
This sequence comes from Haliotis rubra, assembly GCF_003918875.1. Taxonomy (NCBI): domain Eukaryota; kingdom Metazoa; phylum Mollusca; class Gastropoda; order Lepetellida; family Haliotidae; genus Haliotis; species Haliotis rubra. Next base: position 160,113 of record NW_025765141.1, on the reverse strand, counting down.
ATAAGGTGTACCGTACATATTCTGAAGAAAGTCTTTGGCTCAAACTTTAATTCTTATTATCTTACTAATAATTACGATTCATTTTAATGACTGACCTTCTTTACAATCAACACCCATCCATCCAGCTTTACATCCAGAATCACATGATCACATGATGAATTTCCGGCACAGTGTCTTTCAGAGCAAAGACTAGTACAATTTTCGCCGTACTTTCCATTGGCACATTCTGTGAGAAAGAACGGTAGAGGTTAGAGCGCATTCACGGCTGCATGTGCATTGACGCTCTTCATGGTAAGTTCCTTTAACAATAACTGATATATTTTGTTTCAAGTTGCAAATGATTCTTGGGCCGTTCCATACCGATAAACTGTCAACATTCCTTGCCTTGTGTGCAGTCAACCCCTATCCAATCAGGAAGACATTCTGTGTCACATGCTCCAGTGTGCCGGTCACATGACGAACTTGGAAGTGAACACTTCCGCCCAGGACACGTTTTCTTGCAGTTAGTGCCATACGCAGTGCTGTTGCAAGTTTTAAAATATGGACAAGAAGTAAAACATTCATTCGTAAATAAGGTTGAAAGGCTTTTGACTTGTGAAGCACTCTTGGTAATCGGTTCAACAAAGTGTATGGAACGGGTCAGTAGATATTGTTGATGCACCTGAAAACTTACCAACAGTAAGACCTCAACAACCACGGCCTTTTGTTAAATGTTCATCAATCATGTGATTTAATTCTTAGCAGTGATTTAATGGGGCTTTCAATGCATTAGGTAAAGTGTTCATAAGAAAGTGGACATTTTTTTAGAAAATGGTTATTTCACACTCACTTACCAATAGGTCTTTTCCAGTACTTACCCTCTTTACAGTCAACACCCATCCATCCAGCTTTACATCCTGAATCACATGACCCAGTCACATGGTCACATGATGAATTTCCTGCACAGTGTCTCTCGGTACAAAGACTAGTACAGTTTCGCCGTACTTGCCCCTGGAACATCCTGTAATAAAGACATCATGAGCTTACAATGTGCTTGATAGTTATATCTACATACACTGATGTTTTTTCTGTTAACCATGTGTGGCAGGCTTCTTTTTTGAATAACTTGCAAGGTATAGCTGATGCATTTGAGCTGCCTTCTTTCTCTGCCTGCCATGCAACTGTGTATTTAATTTGTCCAGTTGCACGTTACCTTGTGTGCAGTCAAAGTCCATCCAACCAGGAAGACATCCTGTGTCACATGCTCCAGTGCGACGGTCGCATGACGAATTTGGAGATGAACACCTCCGTTCAGCACACGTTTTCTTGCAGTTAGTACCATACGTGGTGCTGTTGCAAGCTGTAAAATATGGGCAAGAAGTAAAATATTCATTCGTAAATAATGTTGAAAGCAAGCTGTAAAATATAGACAAGCAGGAGATTTAGCATTCATTAAAATAAGTAGGCTTTTGTTTCACCAAGTTGGTTTATCAAAGCGAATGAAACGAGTCAGTAGGTCCGAGTTGATGCACCACTAGCATGGAGCCGACAGTAAGATCTCCAGAACGATCGCCTCTTGTTATACCTTTGCATTAACAATGACGAACTTAAGATGACAGTCAACAAGCCATGTAAAGGCATCTACAGCCACAAATACCACTGACTGGGACACACAATACTGGCAGTAACATTTTCTCACCAGTATCACATCTCTGTCCCTGCCACCCTGGTCTACAGTTTCCTCTACAGTTTCCATGACAGAATCCAGTCAAGCGATCACAGGTTGAATCCAGGCAGTGACAGAACGTATTACACTTCACTCCGTAGATTCCTGGGCTGCAAGCTGGTGCATTATTAACACAAGATAAGTACATACAAACAAGCCCATATATCAAGGGTAACTTGTAGGCATAAATGGAATGGAAATTGTGGAAATATGGAATCGATGAATTGCCGACATTATGCAATTTACATGATTTGATCAGTGATTGCTCTGTAGTTCTATGGATTGATAGTTGATAGGAATGGACAGTATGCAACGCAGTACATGTACACATCGAATTCGACCATTTGTCGAGTATTTTATGTTATGTATAGACATTGCTTCATAGCTACAGAACGGAGGGAGTCTGAAAACAATATCGTTTTTGTTCACAGTTAAATGACTAAGACGCTGATGCTCGAGACACCATGTTTATCCTTACAAATAGAGTCTAAATATGTTACTAAATGGGCCACGCTAAATGGTCAAGTGCATTTGCCTACTGTTTCCATCTCAGCACCAGAACCAAAGTGTGATTTCCATAACAAATTAGGAGCTGTCAACGTGGCAACCAAATAGATAAAACATTATGGCGAGAACGGAGTCATGTTTCTCTGTTTGGTAATGATGTCGGATGCAGTTCCCTATTTTGGTGTATACCACATTTTCCCGCAATTATTTCAGCTGAACAACTGTCTTGATGTTTATGACGGTGCCACCAGTGGGGCAGGATACGCTCACCTTCTGCAAACACCTGGTATCATCACTATGTCATAGCGATTAATAAACACATGCTCTGTCATTGTAGTGCATGGTGACAAATCACTGGACTGTATGGCCCAGACTCGATTTATTTACAAACAACATCATACAACTATAATACTGCTGAAACAAGTATACTGTATATTCATGTTATAGTCACAAATGTAAAATAGACTCTTCTTTCAGCAGAGAGTTCTTATGGATGTGGAAAGGGTTTTGTCGCGTCTATTTTACAAAAATGAGTACACTGAGTCAACACTGTCACACTTTCACAATGTATTTGATAATGCTTCTCAAATACTGTGACAAAGTTCTGGCACAAACCTTACAAAGACTGGGGAAGAGTCGTGAAACACACGAATAGACAAATACTTGTAAATACAATGAATGAATGTTTACCATAGATCTCCACCTCACAAATGTTCAGTGCACTAGCATAGCCATCGTTTCCTCCTGTCCCTTGGACTAACATGTTAGTTTTATATCTCTATCTATGTTAACCTAGTTCTTTTACTGTCCTTTGTCAACAAGTTTTAAGGAATAAATTTATTATTATTGATGTATATCTTGCTTAAGTCACGGTATGGATGAAATATTGTCGATGTTACTCTAAATCTCAACTCACTCATATCGAGTGTGCATAGGTTCATCTCTTAACTAAATTATTATCTCTTAACTAAATTATTATCTCTTAACTAAATCATACTGAATAAACCCGGAGATGTGGAGAGTTTTCAATATTTGTTTTGAATCTAGTTTCAGCTGTTTAAAGCGTCCAGTTATTAAACACGGGGTAGTACCAGCTAATTGTATTAATAGAGCGGGATCTTCTGCGAGAAAGTAACAATATAAGTTTTGAAGCATGCATATCGCATGTATTTTTAATGGAACAAATAGAAACAATCATTTCAAATACCCAGCTATATGAATGTAAAAAAACCTTTCAACGCTGCCACACTCCCAAAATAAGGAATGTATCCTGGAACGGAATTTACAACGACTTTGCTGTTGAAGGGCAATAAAACACACATGCATCACCAGTACCCGATTCACAATTACCAAATTACTAATAAATAAAATAAATAAAATTAATGATTTACCATAGATCTCCACCTCACAGATGTTGAGTGCATAATTGTCTCCAGGCCCTATCCACGGGTTCCTGATGGTGACGTATCTGCCGATACCGTTAAACGTCAAGTCAGTTGGGTTGGGGGTTGAACTCGGGATGGTGGAACAGATGCTGGAGGTGTCGTTGTTCAGATAGATGTTGGAGTTGGCATTACTCCAGTAGACTTGAGTGAAACATATACTGTTTCAGACTGCGTTACACTATTACACTGTGTTTATATAGCTTATGTTAACCTATATATCAGATCACAAAATTATGTTCATGCAATGGACTAATGCATGAGAGGAGACGCACCCAATCCAACAATATGTGCATTCGAGCAGAGGCTGTTTAGACTGATTACACCCAAACTCGTTTGTTTGCAAATCGTAACGGCACGAAGTTCAAAAATCATCTGAATGTACATGTGCACATGATCACTCTCAATATTTGATTCTTTCACTGATCCCGACATATGTAGTTATAGTCAACGGTACAAATTCTTAAGTTGTTCATACAGTACAACCAGAAATTATTGAGAAGTTAAAGATTGTACTTTTTCAATTTTTTTCACTCATTACTCACGTATTAAATGTGAATATTAGCAGAACATAACTCCAGATTCAAAGACAGGTGAACAGTTAGTACTTTGTCAAGTCACCATGGGCAGCAATGCAGGCTTCAATGCGGCGGGGCATACTACTGATCAAAGAAGTTAGAAAGTCGTGGTCCATGCTGTCCCAATATCGGACCACCTCTCCTTTCATTTCAGCAATATTTGTCAGATTTTTCTTATTGACACTTTCCTTCATAAGTCCAAAAACATTTTCTAATGGATTTAAGTCAGTGCTATAGCTTTGCCAATCTAATAATGTAATAGTTTGGGTCCGAAACCAGGCCTGTGAATGCTTTGAACGATGTTTTGGGTCGTTGTCCTGCTGGAAAATCCAAAACTGTCCATAGAACACGTGAGCAGATGGAAGTAAATGTCCCTCGAGAATATCTGTGTATCGCTCACTGTTCATATTCCCTTCAAATACACAGAGGGGCGTTGCCCCTAACACAGATATGCCACCCCACACATTCAATTTCGGACTGTACTTTGGGCGCTGATACAAAGGTTTTTCAGTTTGTTTGGTCCAGAATGTCAGTGTATTAGGAAACAGCCACACAGAACTTTCATCTGAGAAAATCACATTGTCCAGTTAAAATTTCTATGCTGTAAGCACCAGTTCAACCTTCGCTCCTTTTGTTCAGGTTTTATGATCGGTGATGGAATTCCTCGACTTTTCTGCCAACCCATTGCATACAGCTCAGTTCCAATTGTCTCCTTACAGACAGCCACAGTTCCTCTTTCAATCATATCCAGCCTTAAGTTTTCTAAACTCCTTCGTTTGTTTTTAGAAACAAGAATACGAAGCCGCCTCCTGTTACCGACAGTCAATTTTCTGGGCCTCCCTGGTGCTCAATACCATATCCATTTGCAATATTTTTCAAAACAGGATAAACATTGGACAAAGGGATGCCTGTTCTACTTGAAATCACTTAAGCTGATCTGATGTCCTTGTTATAATACTCTAAAATCAACTTCCTCTTCTCTCAATCATCCATACTGAGGATCACTAAAAACGCCGTCTGCTAGCAAGTAAACAAAGGGGGATAACTCTTCACAAACTAATGAAAAAGGATTAACGGAGTTATCTCTCTTGAATGAAACCAAGCACTTGATAGCTGGTCAAGGATGTTTATACTAGAAGTCCAACTAAACATATTCCTAAAATTCTCAATAATTTCTGGTCATACTATACGTTCTTCTAACAATAAGACCCACTACTGCTGTTATTGAACTTCCCTTACAGCAGACCGCCTCCGTGGTGTAGTGTTTTGGGCGTCTGCCCAGAGGGCGGAAGGTCGCGGGTTCGATCCAAGGCCGCGTCTTACCAAGAGACGCCAAAATATGGTACAATATACCTGGCGCTCAGCATTAATGGATACAACAAGAACTGGTCATGTCGGAGTCAGTATGATATGTCTGAGCGGGGTATTCATTGTTAACTTCGGCATGATATATCAGTGAGCCTGCACTATAAACCAGCGTAAGTATGGGCTAGTACAAGCAGCCACACATACACACGCACCTCACCTCACCCATTACATCAGCGGAATGGCCCTGTTTACTTTCAATGTGTAAATAGCTTATAAAACAGAATAGAAATAATAGGCTTGCTAGAAATAAGTACAGGTATCACACGTTGAGATATATCAGGTCATGGGGCGTTACTGTTATTGCTATAGTTTGATCATCGGCGTATAGTAAAATTGTCTCCTCAGATAGAGCAATACCAGTCTATTGCACATATCTGGGTTTCCGTCTCCCTTTGTCCATCACATATTTGTTGTTTAGAAACTTGAGGTGGATTTACTTCTAAGCCGATTCACTGATGTGGAGTGTTGAAATAGGTTGATAAATATGTTGTCAGCAGAACACTTGTTGAAGAATTACGTGATTGCTAAATTGTTACTTTTTCATGTGTTTGATGTACTATAGTGAAAAACTAGACTTCAGTAATGTGTCTAAGGTGAGTCTAAGGTGATACATAACAATCTAAATAGCATCGTTCTCTCTTAGATCACGAAGCCTGGATACCTACATCCACGTCTGCTGTAGATCCTGATGTCGTACAGCTGGAAGTCCCGGCCCAGATCCACTGTCCAGTAGTGGTGTAACGATTCATCGATAGTATCGATGTTTGCATCGTCAACTACGCGATACGAGTGCATCGATACAAAACATGTTTAGGCAATATATCAGGATATTTATATCGCGAGGGTCCATGATACATCGATGTATCGCCACAAGAGACGATATATCCCGATACTACTTAAATATTACTTAAAGTTGTAGGGAGTATTGCATAAGTAATAGGAAGGGAGTCTCTTTGAATTTTTTCTGAATTTTAAAAACAAACTGAACCTAAAAGACATTTGTTTGTGTCTGCCATCGTTGTTACATAAACAAAGGAGTAAGTGTATCAGTGAAAGCATGTGAACAATCTCTGTGAACTGTAAAGACTTGTCTTTAAGTAATTGAAACATGTTTTAGTTGTTTGACAAACACCATTTATTAACAACTATGAACGATGTCTTAGCTTTGTTAAGAAAGAGAAGATAAACTTTAGAAAGCATACTTATGAGTTTTGTGCAGTGATTCTGGTATAAATTACTGTATAAATTGCCTGTGCAAGCATTGGTGCAGAAACACAACTTTCCAAGGGAAACCTAGAGCAAGGTGTACTGAATATGTTTGATTGTACTTTCTTAAGCATTAAATGCTGAAACTTTATTACATGAACAGCCTTTTAAGTGTGTGTGAATGTAACACATGTTGTGATGAATAACAAATGAAGATTCAGTCATTTTATCTATCATATATGTCCTGTTTTTAGGATTGTAAAGTATCGGGATAAGTATCGTATCGCCATCACTGTATCGTGATGATAATCGTCTCGCAGGTTCCTTGCCAATACTTTCATGATATATCGTCTCGCCTCATTAAACTAGTATCGGGATATATCGTCTCGCCACTTAGGCCACGATACACAGCTCTACTGTCCAGTCTGACGGAGATCTAAAAGCGTGGAAACAGGTTCTACCCTCACCACGTATGTCACTGTCTCCGTCCACAGCCTTTGACGGGTACCAGTATCCATACATTCCAGATGTTGTTGATACTGTCTTGCTCAGTGCAATGTTTTCTATAAAAACAAGCATTATGTCTTTGTACACTTCAGATGTTGCTGATGCTGTCTTGTTTAGGGCAATATTTTCTGTGAAGTACAACAATAATGTTACGTCACTGCCCCCATCTATAGCCTCAATACGCTCAAGATGTTGCTCTCGTCGTCTGTGCAATGTAGGACAATAATCATGTCCTCACAAAATTCCATACATTCCCAATACATGTATGTGAAAAGGTTAACATGGGTTTAAATGCATGGTGATATTCGGATTCTAGTTAATAGTCTAATGTCAATCACAACCCTACAACCTTTATGTTGTATTACAAATGTCATATATGGTGTGAGTTAAGGGATCATCATTCAATTTATAATGATTTGTACCAAGATGCTGTTTTCACACCGACCAAAGCAGAATATTAAACACATCAAAATCAAAGCCAGTGTATGTGTCACTCACGTTTCTGGCAAAGACCGACTTCCTTTCTCCATCCCGGATCACAAGAACCAGAACAGGCACCTGTAGTCTCGTCACATGATGTCCCGCAGTGACAGGAGTAGCTACAGGAGTCTCCAAACCATCCTGGTTGACAGGAACCTGTGGGGAGACACAGAGATGTGCGATTCAATGCGATTACACGTCTGTTTATCATCAACTTGAGTGAGTGAGTGAGTGAGTTAAGGATTTAAGGCACATCGGCAGTATTTCAGCCATATCGTGACTAAATCAAGTTATCGAAATATAAAATTAAAGGTAAATCATACAAACAAGTCAACTAAGGACAGGAAAACAACTAGATTATCACAGATATAAATTTTAAGACTAGTAATTACATTTAAACCATTTTAACTTCACATGACAAGACAATATAAAAACAGACTATATATTGCCAACAACTGAAGGTAGATCACCATACTAGGGACCATCATTCTGCCTCCTGCATGGACCCCAGCTGGATTTACATCATCCCTCAGTTGTTAGCTATTGTAGGCAAGTCTAGTCATATCAACTTTAGTCCCTGCAATGATTGTGTCCTGGACCATTTCAAGCTTTATCATTTGCATCATTTGTATGCCATCAAACTTTGAGTCCTTTTATCGCCCAATCGCGATGATATCCCAATACCCTCAACAAGGAAGTGAAATACCTACAACGTAGACGTTTGATCACTAAATATGTATTAACCCCGCCCAATGTACCGCTTTGAAGTGTTCAACTTTGGAACAAATATCGAGGAGAGATTCAGCTTCAGTGGGCTTCGGATGAGGAAGGAGAGCTACATTCGCAGCATCCATTGGGTAAGCGAACCAGTATCAGTGACACAAGCAAAACAAACTGTGTATTTACTTTATATGGTTTCATAACCTTTGCTTCAACAAAATGGTAGTTCAAGTGCATGTTTACCTCATGTGATCTGGCATGTGGGATGACCAGGGCCCCGAAATAAGGCTGCAATAACCAAGGGATAGGACAGGGACAGGACCCAGGAGTAGGGAGGACAGAGCCGCAGGATAGGGGTGTTATGAAAGTTGGGTAGGAATAACTGGACAGCAGGTTAGGAATGTTAGGAGCATGGGGTAAGGATAAGATGATCTGGGGACATTGGTAATAGGACCACACCGTAGGGGTATAACCACACTTAGGTCTGGGACCCAATGTACGATAAGATGAGGAAGGGAAAGGGATAATAGGGCTCTGGGGTAGAATTAACAGAATCCAGATGTAGAGATGACAGGACCCGGGGATAAGTATTGCAGAAAGCTTTGTTTGGGATGTCAGGCAAACCTGGGACAAGGCTCGGGCAAATTTAATACATTTGATACATCCTTAGAGTAGTGGTCATAGAATAACTGGTTAGGGATGACCAACCACGGTGATTGGGGAATATAGGGTTGCTTTGGACGGGATAACAGAACCGGGTGGTAGGGAATATTACATATGGCCATTACATCATTACGGTGGGCGAGCTGTCTAAGGCTCCAGGCTAGTAATCCAGCGAGCTTGGAGATGACGGGATCGAGCCCATTTGTGACCGGGTGTAAAAACCTTGGAGTCAACGTTGTGTGCAGACTCTTGTCACAACCCCAACTTTTGTCACAACCCCTAGTGTACAATACACAACCCTGTGCACTTAAAAGAACCCATGAATCCGTTGGTAGATGACCAGATGGTGGCCACATGAACACGTGCAAACACCTAGTTGTGGGTACAGCAACGTGCAGTAAACTTGGACAAGGTACTATGACTATGTGTTCTTGTCCACCCAGCTGTAAATGGATACCTCTTTAGGATGGGAAAGCCACATTAACTTGATGCGCCTAGTATTCAGCAAGAGTTGTATGATCCCAAGGGAGTTGAGATTGAAAATACGAAGTGCCGTTGTGATGGACATCGAATGATCGAGGAAAACAGAGCGCCTTTGAGCAGTTGAACTGGATATCGGCGCTATACAAATGTTAGTATAATAATAATTACATTAATTTATACAAGCATACATGTAAGTCCGACTAATTTGCGTTAATCAGATATGAAAAGATTTGGTCATCCGTCATTATACGTTTACCCTTTCACAGTATAGTTGGGTTACAGTGTGTGAGTCAAGCAGTGGAGTAAACCTTGTTTGTTGTTAGTAACCTGGACATTCAGTGACTAGTTCCGAAGCGACAAGAATTTCTGGAGTGTGGTAGGTGTCTTACTGATTTGTGGCTGACAGTTTTCCTGCTACATAGAGATTTTATAAGATAGGCAATATCCTTGCTTTGGCCAAGGACTAAGTCTGTTGCCTGCCCCACTGGTGGGGCTAGGTGACCTCGACATTGTTAATTGCTGAACATAAGAGATAAATAGGACTGCAGTTTTCACCAGGTATTGTGGCGATCCTATTAAGTACGTTCAGCCTGATAAGCAGCAACACAAGCGACACAGACATTACCCAAATTATATGTCTCTGATGTTTACGAATTACATAAACTCGCATACATAAACATGATAAATGAATTATTTTGTGTTTCTCATGTGGTTTTAATGTGTGGATCAAAGGACAATGTAGTCTCTGAGATGAAAAGGTAATTTCGTAAATTATCTGTTAAAGTATAAAAGTCGTACAGCCTCCTACAGCAAACTACTCCGTAGCCCGTTTCTCGGTTTGCATATGTTTCTCGGCTAACATCACTGGTGGAAACATTACGTTTATGTTTTTCGACGGATATAATATCTCAGTTGGACTCACAATTAAACAGCGACACGACAACGTTCTCAAAGTTTACAGTCCCACAATGCATCCATGCAAGCGCTGATCTAAACTTACGTTGGTAGTAGAAATGCGACGTTCATATTTCCCCATATGGTTTACGTTAATCACAGATGTAATTAAAATAATTTAGAGAAGATATTTAACCCTAACGTCAAACTGTTTATCATTTGTTTTCTTGGTAACGTGCGTCTTTACGTAGGCGGCAGTCACGTCAATTCAACATCACGTTAGTTAGCCCTGAGCGAGGATCATTTATTTAGGTCACAGACACCGTCGTTTTTCTGTTTGTTTTGTGAGTTAGATTGATCGTAATTAACGTTAAAAAGTATCAAATTTGGCATCTTAGCAAGCGTCCTCGTAGTTTTACTATAATAGTTCAGGGTAAAAGTGTACTTTATTGCACTATACATGGGGGTAGAGCGAACCGTTTTTCTTAATTTTCACACTGAAGAAATCTAGACTTGCAGACATGCTTGGGATTTACTTTGGTATCAAAAAGCGAGTCTGAGCGTGTTATTGTGGGTGTTATTGATGGGTTCGACATATATAACATTCTTCTTGGGCCGGGTGGAATTTGGAGGTTGAAGAACGTATTACGTAAGCAACGTGAGTCCACGATGTGAGAACCGGTAGACAGCATGCAATCAAACTGGAGAGTGTCTTTCACTGACTGACATCAAACTTGACATTGTCTTTCACTGCCGGGCATCAAACTGGACAGTGTCTTTCACTGACTGGCATCAAACTGGACAGTGTCTTTCACTGACTGGCATCAAACTGGACAGTGTCTTTCACTGACTGGCATCAAGCTGGCATCAAACACTCATTCATGGAATGAGTAGCTGAGTGGGTCAGATATCGCTGACATTGTGGGCCGGCGATTAGGTGCCTGACTCTAAGAGTCTGGGTATTGTGGTGTTACCGCTCAGTGTGTCCCCACTAAGGGTCATAATGTTGAACAGACAACTGCACGCATTCAAAGCTCCCACACTTTACTTGAATGAACATTCGGTCTGCCCATGCGCAGATACTTTTCCGCTGCTATTTAAATAGCCAGACAATACAACATAAACCGGGCCATACCGGACAAAAAGCAGAAACACTACAGGTATGAGTGTTGAAGATTAATGTATCAATTACTTATATTATGCTCGTCACGATTAGAATAGAATGCATATGCAACAAATCGAAATTGACGATCCTAATTATCCTCGTTTCATAATTATTAGTCACACCTTCAAAACAGAACGTATGCAAATCCTTCATGAACTCACTCTAAATTTCCTTGAGATTGTCAGGTACTGGCAAATGTGAGCAAACGTTCATATGTTCACGTTACGCTAGCCTTATAGAATAGTTGCGTCATGTTGACCAGCCAAATGTACGCGTTGCCAAGGCACATTAGCTTAGTGACCATTACTTGAGTGTCTAAACCGAACATAATACAAGGAACCTCTATTATGTGTGATAGAAGAAGAGACTTTGCAACTGAAGGCATCCTTACTTGCTAAACTATTAGGCCTTGCATTTTATGTAATCTTTTTTGTCGTTATACTAAGGTATAATGATCAATGACGACTAGAGTAGGAAATGAGTTGCAACCATATGATCCCCTTCCGTGATTGAAATGTACATTTGTACCGAAAATAGTACATTCATTGATTTTCAAAGATTAGCCGAAGTACAAATAGCCACTGCCTGTGTCATGTCATGTTCACGATACATTGTGATGAGAGAATAACAGTCAAGCATGTCCTGTTTGACTGTGTTGATTTTACCATTACAAGGGATAAGTATTTCAATATTGAAACTGTTAAGGATCTATTTATAACTGTTAATTTTCATTTAAAGGTCACATGCAACGTAAAACACAACTTTGCAGATTCCGATACCTTTCGGTATGGACTTACCAAAACAAATCATCAAAAATGCAAATTCAACTTATAAAGTTGAAAAATAACGCGATGAAAAAAAACGCGCGAAATCGGGGTTCAAACGTTTCACTAATTTCCCCCACGACTTTTCTGGGGAAAACGGGTTTCAACAGCTGGACTGCGCTCATAGCACGTGCGCAAGTAAATAGGTTCGCGCAGCTTGGAAGCGGGTTGTCGGGTGAATACTCGGTGAAGGTTTTGGTGTGAGCTATTTTTCTAATGTTTTGTTGATATCTCACAGGCGCGAGCTTTTTATATGTTATGACAGTAAATTAACTGTTTATATCATTTCATTTGTCTATTTCACCACACGTTCTTCTTACCGAGACACTTTCTCAGTTCGATACTTTAAAGCAATGTCATTATTTAGCGTTGACAGAATTTCTAACTGTGATATAGATATGTCGTTGTCACAGACAAAACTCAGTGTCTTGTTTTATTGACACCTGTGTGTCTGCCTGCCTGTCTGCTAATGACAATATTCAATACACAACTGCGATCACTGACCACATGCAATTTGAACTTAACACCAATCAGGCTATACACCATAAACAAAATGCATTGATTTATGGCCCGAGTTCGGTCTCTGTCACATTATGTCATTACACAGACAGGCAGGTGTGATACTTGAACACATGACATGTTATGATGTCTGTTGATTGCAAAATGTTATACACAAAAAATGAGCATGTATTTACAAAACCAACATCTCTATATACACACACACAATGAGCCGTGCATGAGGGCGGCATCTGCAAATGAACCAGCCGTTACACTTGAGTGCACACCCACCCGCTCTGACTGGGTTCGGTATCCCGGCTGCTTCGTTTCGAGGGAGGTAAACCCAAGTACAAAATATTGCACTTTTGATTTGCGATTATACGCTTATAATTTTGTTTATTTGTTTTTTCATAATCAGCAATGCATATTATATGTCATGAAGAAGTGATAATTGTGTTTTAATTATGTTTGATTTTTTGGTTGCATGTGACCTTTAAGTATCGGTGTCTTGGAAATTGATTTAATTCTGCTTAATATGTTTTGTGGATAGACGTATTTTAATAATTGGTAATATATATTAGTAACTTAGATTGTTAGTGGCTGTATCCTCGGGTGTGTGTGTGTGTGGGGGGGGGGAGTATTGTAAAATTATTGAGTGAGTGAGTGAGCCATATTGTGACTTAAGAAGTTTGTAAATTAACAATAAGTACAATTAAACTATAAATCACCCGTCGACGAAGGACAGTAAAATAACTAGATGATCACAGGAATACATTTAAGACTAGTAATTAAATCTAAAATATTTTACCTATAACTGACATTACAATATAAAAACAGGCTATAGATTGCCAACAACTGAAGGTAGATCACCATACTAGGGACCATACTAGGGACCACAGTACATTTGCTTCCTTCATGGGCCGTAGCTGGATTTACACCATCCCTTAAGCTGTTAGAAATTTAGATACATCTAGCCATACATTGAAAATACACATTTTCTACGATTGAAAAAAGTGGAAAGTTGAAATTAACATTGAATGTTTTGGGACTTACGTACCCGCGAGGATACAGCCACTAACAACCTGAGTAACTAATTGAAACTTCCAATCATAAAATATTTATCTATTTACAAATCATTTAACAACTCTAATTCTTTTAAAAATACAATATTTAAGTGAGAACTGATTTTATTCAAAAGATCCTTCATAGTTCGTGATTTAAAAAAGATATCCCTGTTGATGGAATATTCAACAGAGTCAAGCAAGGCATGCTTGACAGTACTTCTTTCGTCACAAGGGATATCCATGAGTATATCGTGTGTGTCGCATTATGACCTCTTCAAATATGGATTGACAACCCAAGTAGGTATAACCAATATAAGGTTTTATTGCATGTAATTTATTTATACCTACTTGGGTGTCTCACTTCTTCTGCATCAGATCACGGATATAAGATCGATTGGTAGCTTTATAATCAGAGTATGGAATAAGAAGTGGTGTCACAGATTTGTTGAGTGCTGCCTTAGCAGCAAGATCAGCCATTGTGTTACCTGAAATGCCAACGCGGTTGGGTAACTAACAGAAGACGACGTCGTTTGGCCAGTTGCAAGATCATTATATAGTTCAATAATTTCTATTAAAAGTGGATGCTTACACGGTAGGTTTTTAATAGCCTGAAGGGAAGATAGAGAGTCTGAATAGATTATGTATTTTTTATGTTAAGGGTGTCTTTGAATATATTTAAGAGCCGTTAATATGGCGTTTGCTTCTATTTAAAATAGATCAACGAATATCGATACAGCGTGTTGTTTATTTACTATAGCATTTTTGACAAAGGATTCCAAACGTACCAAATGATCAATGGTACTACGATTTTCCCTGAAACCACATTGAATATTGGTTACAAGGTTATTGGTTTCAAGATACCATGTTAATCTATTGTTGACCATTCGTTCCATGGTTTTACAGACACAACTCGTGAAAGGATTGGTCTGTAATTAGACGGATCAGTATGATAGGGACTACAACGGCAGTACGCCACGAAGTTGGGAAATTCCCTGAAGTCCATATTTGATCAAAGATTTCTAAAAGGATTTCTAAACATGATTCCGGCAAATATTTCAAAAGCTGATAGTGAATATTATCAGCTCCTGTTGCTGTATCATGAGCTTGCTCAAGGGCGGTATGGAGCTCATGGAACTAAACTAGTTAAAATTTACTCTTTTCTTCTCCTGTTGTTTCTGATACTTTTGAAACTCTTATTTTGTTTAAAAGAACGTCTAGCCTTAGCATTAGTAATTTTGACCTTGTCTAGATTATGGAGTGAGGAGTGAGTTATTATTTAACGTCACATCGGCAATATTTCAGCCATATCGTGACGAGAGCACTTGACATTGAAATAGAATATATATAGAGATTGTAAAACCTGCCAACAAAGGACATTAAAGCAACTAGAATATCACAGATATATATGTAAAACTAGTAATGGAATCTAAAACATTTTAACTATAGGGGACAACACAATATAAAATTGGGCTATGGATCGCCAACAACTGAAGGTAGATCACCATACTAGGAGCCATGGGGACTTACATTTCTTTTGCTACCTGCATGGACCCTAGTTGGATTTACACCATCCCCTAGATTATGGACAGTAGGGTGCTTGCGAAAATATTTTTCGGCCTTTTTCCTACATTTTATGGCCTGTTTGCATTCATTATTAATAAACCATGGTTTACGAATATGTGGAATTGCAGAAGACTTAGGAATTGTTTTGTCAGCAAAGTATTTTAGTATATCCGAAAACGGCTGTATAGGATCTTTACTGTTCCTAAAAAGATCATGCTTCAAGTGTTCAACACACAGGTACTCATATAAATGACCAATCAGCCCTCGCGAAATTTCTCCTTGATAAAGGTGGATCATCGCCAGGGCTGATTGTTTTGAGAATGGTAGGGAAGTGGTCACTCCCACATAGGTCATCATTGACCAACCTTTCAAATTCATTATACCAGTTTGAGTCAGCGAGAGACAGAACCAGGGAAGAATATGTTCCCGTAGCTGAAGATAAGTGGCTGAATCATCATTCAAAATACATAAATTATTATCGGAAATGAATTCCTCAATAATTTACCTTTAGTATTAGTATGGACACTACCCTCAAAGCGGGGGATTGCCCATGATGAGACATGGCTTTGGCAGCTGATCATACACCTACTGCAGATCCGACAGTCGGATATCAGAAGATGGAGGGACATATAAACTGCACAACGTCAACGCAATGTGCATAGTCAGACGAACAGCTTGGAGATTGGTATTAAGAGGGACAGGGCTATGTACGATGCCCTGCTGTACCAAAACAGAAGCACCAACAGTTGCTTTATCTTCTGGCGGAGAGAAGCAGTGTATTGTCGTAAATTGAATGAGTCCGTATTTTATATATATGTCCCCCTGAACACAAAATACTGAAGGTTTAAAATCCAGTAATAACAATTGTATCTCATTTAAGTAATTCTTCAGCCCTCTGCAATTCCATTGAATTAAATTGGCCAGCTGAGTCATGGTGGCTCAATTGGCGATTTCTCTCGTGAATGTGAGGGGGAGCTGTTCCTCCTCCTGTCCTGCACGGACAGAATTACCTCCATATCCAGAGGCCCAAATGGGCTCTGTAAAGGAACCTCTGATGGTGAAGGGACGGGTAATTGTTTTTCTTTCCTTTCGTTTTGGTCAATTGATTTACTACTGGTTGTTTGACAGAGGTTCCTGATTTTGCCGTAACCTGGTTCTCTGTCTTCGATGCAGACGTTGACTGAATAGCTTGAGAAGGGAGTGTGGTTGATTTTGAAGCAAGGGGCTTCTCTAACTTGACCCATATCAAGTCAGTTTGACAAGAAATAGTTGATGTTGCCACAGATCGAGAAACTGCAGCAGAATTGGTTATGGTTGATGGAGGTGCTGGCCTCAAGGTAGGAAATATTGTATTGACACTTGAGCTTGAGGATTTCAGATTCCGTTTGCCACACTGGGCAAGCCTTTGATGATGCAACATGCGTGCCACCACAATTGCAGCGTTTATAATCTTTTTGACAGTAAGTGCCCTCGTGGGTGTCACCACAACGATGACAGACAACAGAGTTTCGACAAGATCTTGAACCATGTCCAAATTTTTTTACATTTATAACATCGGAGTGGAGAGGGGACATACACCTCCACTCCAATATTACAATATCCTGCTTTAATAGAGTCTGGTAGAGAAGAACGCGCAAACGACATTACATATGTGTTTGTTTTTATCATTGCGCCATCTTTCTTGATGGTAAAACGCTTAACTGCGGTTACCGCCTGTTCTTTTAGCTCCGTAGCGATTTCTTCTTCAGACATGTCAGACAAGCAACCAGCTCTGTCCCGAACAATGCCTCGACAAGAGTTAAGTGTCCTGTGCACAGTAACAACAACCTCAATATTTGCAAATGTTTTGATCGATAGCAAATTGACAGATTGCTGTCTCCGTGCACACTCCACAAGAAGTGAACCACTACGGAGATGGGTGACATTGTTAGCTTGTCCGCAAATACCAGATTCAGCCTTTGAGATTGCAAACGGGTTTAGTTTAATGGGTAGAAAATCTGCAGCCAGGAATCAACTTTTCTAGTTGAGAGATCTAAGTCCTCTTAACGTCTTTTCTTTTCATTGCAAATTGAACCAGCATGTGTAAGCTCCATGATGAAAGGAAATAATTCAGCACCCCTGCTCCCCACCCACCACGGAGTGTCAACAAGGACAGTGTCAAATAGCAACGGCTATCCAAGATGCTGACACCAGGGATACAGGGGTGTTATACTCCAGAGAAAACAACACAAATAGCTGCAATTATCTACCAATTTCATGCCCGACTGGTTTGGCCCAAGACAAGAAATTAGAGACATGCATCATTTGGAGGTCATTATCAGCAGATTGGCCCATGAGCCACCGCCTTCTGGCATAGGACTCTAGGCAAATGTATATACTAATATAATTTTGAAATGCAACATTCAATATCAACATTATATAAATGTACATTATATAAATTTGAATGTTGTCCATGCACAGGGCATGGCGTTCCAGCCAACTGATAGAACCGAGCCAGTTCTACCACCCGTCTAGGTGAAGTCAGGGCCGAAGTGGTGTGTTGGGCAAAGGAACACTTCCTTGAACCAGTGCCCTCAACCACCAGAATCCAGTCCTCCACCGACACAGGGGCGCAACCCACGGCAAACGTGTTGGTGGACCAAATATACCCCCGGGTCAACAGCGGGGGGTTGAACAGCGCTTAGCGTTACCCAGCACCCACCTCGAGGAGGTGGCTCTTCAAGGGTGCCAATTTGACGAAAAAGAATGTTTGGCGAGAGTTTCACCAAGCTTATTGGCAATGTCAGACTTATCAGTTAAAAAATTGTCACCATCCTTCAGATGATGGACTGTAGATGTGGAACCTTTGCCCTTTATTGGTTGAATCATGTCCCAAAACCTTTAAAAGGTGTGCGTGAATTAATTTTGGAAACATACTTCCTCCAAGACTGGCGGTACAATTATTGTCCTCCTGAAAGGGTACGTGAGTCCCGAAACATTCAAAGGAAATTTAGATTTACCAGGTCTTTTAAATGTAGTATTTTTGTCATTTTAATTTTGGCTATTTTTTACTACAATCGCCAGCTGCCGAAGGGTTGATATAGATCCTGCTAGGGACCATGCAGGTAGTAAAAGTACTGTAAATCCCCGCGGTCCCTAGTATGGTGATCAGCCTTCAGGTTGCTGGTGATCTACAGCCCGTTTTTACATTGTACTGTTGTCTATAAGGATATTTATGTGTGAAAGCATACTAGTTTTAAATCAAGAGCTGTGATACTCTAGCAGTTGTACTGTCCTTCGATGACAGTAGTTTCCGTTCTAGATTTATTGATTTGAAATATTGATGTAAATGAAATATTGCCGATGTGACGCTAAATAATAACTCACTCACTCCCAGAGACTAATTCCGTTTGGTGTAAAGGGAAACATAGCTGTGAAAAGTATATGATCATGAATGGATAACTAAACAGCAAATGTTGGCGAAAACAACAAGCATGTCCTGCCCTACCCAAAGCCCGAGCCATTTTAAAAAATTGCCTAAAATTGAAGTATTTAAAGAAAATATATACTTCAACTGAACTTTACAAAATCATGACGACGAAGCATTTTATACTGTATATTTATTGAAGTAATAGTATTTTGAAATCACAACATCTGGATGATAATGAATGTAGTAAGCTCACTACTATGTACACCATGCAAGGCATGTTATGTTTGCACATTATCTGGCCTTGCTATGGTTAAGTCGACTACATGCTGTATTTATCATGGAGAATGGATATATCTACGACGCTCTACTGAATATGAGGTATGTTTAGATGTGTTTGTCTGCAGACCATAAATAGTCAACAGTTTGTATTAAATGTATGCAGGCGGATTCTTTTGTTTGATGACATTCACTGGGATGGGTTCACAATGAACATACATAAATAGGAACGTGATCGTCTTCTCCCAGCATCTGTGTGACACAATGGCCGTGTGGACCAGTGCTGTGTTGTGGATGGCCAGTCTCAGTCTTGCAGCAGGTAAGTACATTTTAACCTTCATCGGAATAGGTTGTTTTAACTTTTACATATTCAATGAGATGACTAACTCACTCACTCACCTATGAAATACTGTTATGGGCATTCTCGTGCTCTCGCAATCTCGTGATCTCGACCTTTGGAAACAAGCTAGAAATGTCAAAAGTGCCAGAATGCGAGATCACGAGAACGCCATATTTGGCCAAAATCTCGCTTTCTCACGATCTCACATTCTCTTGTTTTTGGTACAAAGCAATTTTCTGTCAAAAGTTGACAACACGAGAATGCGATATTTGTACAAGCTGTCAAATATCGCAATCTCGTAATCTCGACTTGTCAAATAAGGCCACAAAATCACGAAATCGCGACAACGCGAGAATGCGACATTACATTTTCTCGCGTTCTCGCGTTTGCGACGCTGTCATTGCGCATGCATAATATCACAAGGTCAAGGCGCATGCGCATGTTAGTAGTGCTGTGGTCATGCTCTTTTATGCTCCTCTTTGTCAAGTAGCATTAAGAAAAATGATGACTTAGCTTGAAAATGCTACTTAAAGTTTAGGGTAGTGTGTACAAGTCCGCTCCTGTTATTACAATTTCCAATGTTAATCCTCAACATGGATAAATAATAATTTAACAAACGAAATTATGAACATGAATGTCCAAGAATAGTGAAAACAGGAAAGTGGAAAAAATATATTAACCACAATGAGTGATAAAATATTGCTTAAAGCCGCATCAGCAGTATTGCCGCATATTGCAGTTACACCGTCAGCTATAGAAAAAATCACATACCCATGAGTTTCTCTATGGTGTGGAGTAAAACATCAGACACGCTCATTTTAGCCGACTGCTACAAATTGGCCTGTTAGAATCTTGCTAGCCTAGACTAACGCTTAGTCTCTGAATATATATTTTTTATTGTAACAAATAAACACATTTAAATTGAATAGGAGCCCAAGGAGACCAGACCTGAATCTGAGGAAATCTAGACTTGCTTCATTTAGGATTTTAGCATTGCAGTGAGGGCTAGGCAGTAGGGAAAATAATGTGGTTCAGGGACAGTGAGACAGATTAATGCGAGCCGTATATGATATTACATCATGGACAAACTCACTGGTCTGTGATTATTTCTATAACTGACGGTGTTGCTGCGAAAAGCTGCGAATGGATTCGATTTTAAGCAATATTTCATCACTCAGTGACGTTAATATTTTTTCTAGCTTCCAGACACTTATATGTTTTCACTTTTATTGGACATTCATATTCACAATTTCGCTAGTTAAATCATATTGGTCATGTTGAGGATCTTTAAGTACATAGGAAATTATAACAACGGGAGCGGACTTATATACACTACCCTACACTTCGTGTATCTAAATTACATAGCATTTTCAAGTTCTGTCATAATTCTGGTAAATGCTACCTGGGCAATGTAAAGCATGAAAGAAGCATAGCCACAGCACTACTAACATGCGACAGCATCTCAAACGCGAGATCGTGAGAACGCGAGAAAATGTAACGTCGCCTTCTCGCGATTTCGTGTTTTTGTGGCCTTATTGACAAGTCGAGATTGCGAGATTTGACAGCATGTAACAATATCGCATTTTCGCGTTGTTGACTTTTTGACAAAAATTGCTATGTACCAAAAACACGAGAGGGAGAGAGCGCGAGATTTTGGCCAAACATCGCATTCTCACACTTTTGACATTTCTAGCTTGTTTCCAGAGGTCGAGATCGCGAGAATGCGAGATCGTGATTATGTCCCTTGCCATATTCCATAAATACCAGATACCACTCCTGTTGTGGACCTGATACCTGGCATTCATATTGTTGCATACACATTCACAATGAATTAGTACCTGTTTGGAGATTTAATCTGATGTATTCGTATAAACTGTCCTCACGATGTCATTTAACAATGATGAGACAATAACAACAATTTATATCCTTCTTTGAGAAACTATGATTAAGTCATGTTGACACACTACCCTGCCCAAAGTTTGACTCGTAAATCAAGGAATGAAATGTGACTAATGTATATTATGTTGCCATAATCGTGGAAATGAAGTACTGAAAGGTGCTATGTCGTCCAGCTGCGCTTACATGCTATATGGGAGTTTATCCATATTGTCAGTGTTGTGGTATCACTAACACAGTTGACTCAAGGGACAACTGTAGGCGAGATACACATAAGGTAAGCAGCTATCGTCCATAGTTAAACTCAAAATTGATCATTCTATGTACACACGTCGATGTATGGAGACACTGACTCGCCGCGCCTCGCTACAAACCTTATGGATAAAAACTTCTTCATTTATTTTTCACCATGTTTCTCAGATAGTTCTTGTCCCTTTCTATTAATGAGTATCGTAAAAACCGTAATATTTCAGCCATATCGTGTCAAGAGCAGTTTATAATTACATTAAAGATCAATAAAGTGAGAAATTCAAAACCTGTTGACGAAGAACAGTAAAACTACTAGTGTATCACAGATATCCATTTAAAACAAGTAATTAAATCTAAAATTTTGGAACTATAAATGACAATACTATATAAGAACAGGCTATATATTGCCAACAGTTGAAGGTAGATCGCCATACTAGGGACCATGCGGACTTAAAGTACATTTGCTTCCGGAAGTGAAAAAGTTTCTGTCACTCCTGGATTCTCATGGCTTGATACAACACGTGGGAACGCCTACTCACAAATCAGGACATATTCTTGACTGGGTGTTGTATCGTGAGAACTTGAATATTGTAGAAATGTAATGGTCGAAGATAGACAAATGTCGGATCAACATGGTCATTCTCATAGATCTGAACCAGCAGAAGGCAAAACAGGAGAAGATAGCCTTGCTGTGCAGAAATTTGAAAAAACATTGACTAAGCTGCTCTGCGGTCTGACCTTGAAACCTCAGACCTGTTGTGTAATCCGGCATCTGATGTTGAGAAGCTTGTTGAACTCTATGATGAAACGATGGAATCCCTTCTGGATAAACATGCTCCACTTATGGAAAAGAAGAGTAATCTGTCAGGTTAAACGTGAGCACTACCTCAAGACCCTACAGACTACTAAACCTGATCCAAAGAAAATGCATTCATTCATGAACTCACACCTTGGCAAAGACTCTAAACAATGAATTTACACAGTCTCAAGACTCTAAAGTCCGGGCTGAATCATTTAACTCCTTCTTTGTCTCCGAAATTGACAAGATCAGAGATGACTTGACCAATGAATCTGCGGCTGCTCTTACCCAAATTGAATTTTCCAGATTCACTGGTGAGCAAATGGTGAAGTTTCAACCATTTACCGTGGACGGAGTTTCTGACCTTATGGTTGCATCTAAGGCAACCACCTGCGTCCTAGACCCTATGCCCACTATGCTCTCGTTGAAGGTGAGTAATCTGCTCCTTCCTGTCATCACGGATATCGTCAACGAAAGCCTGGAGTCAGGACCATTCCCTCAAAGCTTCAAACAAGCAGTAGTTAAACCTCTCCTAAAGAAACCGGATCTGGATCCCAGCCAGTCTAAGAACTTTAGGCCAGTTTCTAATTTGACGTTCCTGTCCAAAGTTCTTGAAAGATCAGTGAACATGAGACTTAAGGTGCATCTGTCTATCAGCTCCATCCTTGATAAGTTCCAGAGTGCCTCCCGTCAGAATTATAGCACTGAAACAGCTCTGTTGCCTGTCCTGAATTACCTCATGTCTGCTGTAGGTGAAGGGACTATGTCGGCACTTATCATGATGGATTTGTCATCAGCCTTTAACACTATTGACCACGACATCCTTTTGAATCGTCTGTCAGTTGAAGTTGGTGTAGGTGGTAATTGTTTGGATTGGTTCGCCTCCTACCTGAAAGATCGCCAACAGTCTGTGATGATAAACAATGAACAATCCAACTCTACGACCATGCAGTGTGGAGTGCCACAGTGGGCTGTGCTCGGCCCTGTCCTCTTTACGCTGTATGTGACTGTCTTGCCAACATCATTCATCATTTCAATCTTCTTCATCATGGCTATGCTGTCGACACGCAGATGATGGACAAGTTCCAGTTAAGCAAACTAAAGGAAGCATTTCAATGAGTCACTCAATGTACCTCATCAATAAAGTTCTGGATGTCAGCCAGCATGCTCAAACTGAATGAGGATAAGACCGAGGTGATGCTGATTGGCACGAGCAAACAATTGGCCAAAGTAGAAGAGACATCCATACTGATAGCAGGATCACATTGCCAATCTCTCACCACGTCAAAGACCTTGTGCATATATCACCAATCCTTAGAGAGCTTTACTGGCTGCCCATCAGAGCCAGACTGCAGTTCAAGGTTTCCTACATTACATTCAGATGCTTCAACAGCACCAGCCCTGACTACCTTAGTGACTTACTTACTCCATATGTACCAGCTCGAAAACTTCGCTCCAGTGACAGCAACTCACTCACAGTTCCTTCCTACAGACTAAATTCCTTTGGCTACAGGATGTTCTTTCACACCGCCCCAATGCTCTTGGAATACTCTTCCATCTCACATCAAACTTTGTCCCACGTTCGAACTGTCCAAATCTAGACTCAAAACACACCTGTTCTCTCAATGCATCTGACTTTTCTACTTACCTTCCTATCAAATTCAAATCTCTACACCAAACTCTTAACATTATTAAGTAGCGCCTTTAGCAGGCTTAGATTAGTGAGGATTTATAGTCACTACAGTGAGCGACTTTTGTTCTGTTATTCAATGCGAGAGTTTCATATACTGGCATTTATGCCCCTTGACTGCAAGTAAAGCTTCGTACAGGACACAACTAACGGGTCGGGCTCATGCTGTTCATCATCGATTATTTCAGACTGCCGTTTAATACTCTATGCAAAAAGTGATGCATGTCCATGGAACGTATCCTGTTTCCTGCCCTTGTAGAAATTGCGACGCCGCATTTGTTTGTTTGTTTGTTGTTTAAATATCTTTTTCGAGCCAGGCTTTGGCTTTCTCTTCCGAGACTCGAGCGGCTTTGGCGACTTTCGGGATGGTGTCCTCACCTTTCCAGTACCCGTGCGGGATGTAATAAATATTCTCCATCATATATGTACGCATGTGTGCATAAGCGTTCAATTATTCGATATGCGTCTGTGTCCGGACACGTAAGTGGTGACTCCGTCGATGGCGATTCATCTTTTTGGTGTCCATGGGTGACAGCGCGGTCTTGTTGATTCTCAGTCCATTGCTTCTCAGCATGTTCATTTGGTCTTTGAACGTTTTATTCTTGAACAGGCCTTCCTTGCACTGGAAAAAAAGTCCATGTTTACAAGCTGGGAAATGTCTTGGAAAGATGATGTTTCCAAAACATTTCCAATTTTGGAAAGATGATGTTTCCCAGACATTTCCAATTTTGGAAAGATGATGTCCAGAAGGGGAGATAACTAGTGGCCTTGTTAATTAACAAGTTTTTTATGCCTCTTAAAAAAGCCCCTGGAAGTGAGTTAAATCTTTGATGGGCATTAAGAAGTGGAATGCATTACTGTGACCTGATTTTCACCTGATGAAGGAGCAAGCATATGCTCCGAAACTTCCTGTTATTCACAATAAAGAAGTTGACATCCATAAATCTTGCTTTTCTTATTAAAAAGGTAAGTTATTAAAATCTGCTGAGCTGTAGGCTTGTTAATCATGTCGCGATGTGATTATCGCTCTAACACGCCTGAGACATTCGTCAACAGTGTCGTATGCACAGGCGGTGAAACTTGTATTGTATTACATTGGGTTGGTTGCATATTGTTTTGTGTTATGCTTTCAGTTTGTATGCATGTGTGAATGAGGAACCTCACATATTATGACATTGAAAACAGACTAAGCTTAACATTATTCCATGGTCAATATCGCAATGTTAGTGATATGGTAGTATACGGAAGTTGGTTTCACATTTTTGATAATACCTTCTTTTATGCCGATAAAATTATAAAAAAATGAACGAATAATGCCATGCTTGTCTCATAGTAAGGGAAGATAATTTATATACTGATTCTGACCAAATTAGATATTTCTTTATCGTCCGAACAGAATTCACAAATTACGGATGTTTTGTGTGTGTGTGTGTGCATGCACGCGTGTATAACATCTAACTTGATAGGTATTTAAGTCAGGGTGCCGTTCAACTAACCGATCTTATCTAAGATCAATCTTAGCAAGCTACGCCAATTTTACAATCGTCTTAGCTAAAAGTTACACCCGTTCCACTCACCAATCTTAGGCCGAACGTAGCCGGTCCCGATCTTACGATCCGATCCAAGCTTAGATCGAGACTCTTTCGTGCGAGAGATTGAGGAACGGGAGGCACGAGTTATCTTCCTTTGCATAGTCTAGCAAATGATAGAAAGTAGTTTACGAACCAACTGAGTGAGTGAGTGAGTTTAGATTTACGCCGCACTCAGCAATAGTCCAGCTATATGGCGGCGGTCTGTAAATAATCTAGCTAAGATGCATACCGTTCACTAACATGAGCGTTCATGTTAGTGAACGCTATGTATCTTAGCTATAAATAATCGAGTCTGGACCAGACAATGCAGTGATCAACAGCATGCGCATCGATCTGCGCAGTTGGGAACCGATGACATGTGTCAACCAAGTCAGCGAGCCTGACCATCCGATCCCGTTAGTGGCCTCTTACGACAGGCATTGGTTATTGAAGTTCAATATTCTAACCCGGGACTTCATTGGTATTTTTGCAGAAAAAAACTAGAGCAAAATATTAGGGTAGTGAGCACCTTGGTTTCAGGTGCAAGTGCGTGAGAACGATGGGTATCAAGCATAATATAATAATAATAAATGCATAATTATAGTGCGCCTGTTCCACATCCTTGGGCATGCTCAAAGCGCTGTGTACAGATAATTTACACGAGAATATTTACCACCGAGATTATAAGTAATATACTGAGAACAGGTTTTAAGTCTGGACTTTAAAAATGTCAATTGTGTCAGAGCTTTTAATAGTTGCCTGAACCTTGTCAATCAGAATAAACAAGGCGTGACGAGGCTATAGCGTATGTAGAATCTGTCAGTGGTCTTGAATAACACGCAGTCTGCCTTAAGAATTCCCCACCAAATATGCGCAGTGAAATCAAGCATATTTGTATCTTTTTGCTTCAGAACATTGTTCACTTCAAGGCTGTCCCTATTCTTAACAATGACGTTGCAATATTGTTGTACAAATGTGTTACACCGACTCGCTCGGTTGTGTTCCCATGACGACAGTGGTCAGACTGGCCTGACATTTGTAAAGCTTCAGTGCAGTGTTTGTTTACATCACAGAAATATACAAAGTCATTTCATGGGGAACTTTAGGGGACGCTCACGGTGAAATGCTCGCTCTTATTTTTCACATAGAATAGGAAAACCACCTTTTTTGGTTTCTCTACGATTGATTTTAGCTATTCTAAGTTGGTCATGAGCAACTTAGACTTTGAATCTTAACTTTACGATTGACTTGGGTAAGATTGGTTAGTGGAACGGTATGCCGATCGTAACGTCACGCTAAGATTGAGATTTTAGGGGTTTACGATTGGCATAGGGCTAAGATCGGTTAGTGGAACGGGACCCAGGTCGTTTGTCACCATAATGACTATATTGGTTGGAACACTTGAGGAATAAAAATAATTTCACTCTTCAAAAGGAACTGGAACAGTAACATTTCTCATGTTTTCATATGAGCTTCAAAACATTGAATGAATTAATGCTGTATGATGAAATGGATCGTTATCATGGCATAAATGACGTGTGAATGACACATGTAATGGTCAAAAATATATAATCACTATGTTAGTTAACTCATGACCAGACACGTCAAACTGGTACCGACAGATGTATATCTAATACGTAAAAATTCAGTATTTCTTAGTACCTGAAATATAAAACACGAATTTGGGATGAGATGTTTTAACCTGAGATCAATCTGTTAGGTAGCAGTTTACTAAAGCAGAACTTAAATCAACTTCAAAAGATTGATCATTCGCAAAGTGAAGCAGATCTCACTTATACTGCAGTAAACAGTATGGGGATACACAACGAAACATACCACTTACGTGATAACAACTCCCTGTTTATTGCATAGAGCGGCATTTCGATGTACAACGTTCAGGATAAACAAGCTGATTGAATGTTGATTGATTCCATCACTTGGACAATGGAGTGGATTTTGACTTGTTGATCTTACTCTCCTGTTGGCCCCAACGACGTGCTACTTGCTGAATTACCTGTTATTAATTTGCTGCTTGTCACTATACATATATACTTCTATTCAACTGGTTGTAGTAACTTTTATCTTGATAACGGCGTGAGAATATACATGGAAACTCCACTCTATCGACCTTTGGTCCAAACGGTTGAATTAAGAGAAATGTTGATGCCCGTCTGTTAGCAAATTAACATTGGATTATAGAGACAATGAAAGGCCTACGTGTTGATAGAAGAGGATATTCCGGATTATGCGAATGAGAGCACACCTAATGAGAAAACGAGCCAAATATATGTATAAAGATAGTGTTTTATTTCAGTCTCATTTCACTTAGCATATATACATTGAAATTTATAACACATAAAAAACATAGAAGGCGTAAGCCACGAGTGGTAACGGGAGATTATATGGACATATTTTATTTAATCATGTTACAACATGCTAAATTTTACAGGAATTATAAATAGTTATATTACATCATATTATGAAATGTTTCAAAATATTACAAAATTTTAAATATACATACACATTTATAAGTACATTATAAATATATTAAAGATGAGACAGAAGAGACCCTGAATCAGCAAACTGTCTAACAGTTAAAATTCCATTTTGAAACTGGTGTCTCAGTTCTTGAAGACGACGTTCCAGGTATCGGTGTTTCTTCTTTGTGGTTGTCTTTGGCCTCCGGCATATTGCACCAACGAGGTGTAGGAATGAACTTCTGTTCAAGTTGAGCATTAGCCATTTCGAAGTCGAATGTACACTTTCATGCTTCTTCCCATTATATATCCCCATGTAATTAGTGGGGAACTGATCCAGAGCGATTAATGTTTCTCGCCAACAGTCAAATTTCCAAACCAAAGTGCAAGCTTGTCGGTATCTGCTCCCTCGACCGTGACGGACACAGGGACTGGGCTTCTGGCCACCTTGACAAAATTTCTTCAACCCAAACAGCGGGGCATTAGGAAGGGTGGATGTTCATCAGATGCCGTTATTTGAGAATACCCCCGGCAGTTCCTGTCTGATTGCAATAAAGTATACCAGCAGTGTATGCTTTTCGGATTTTCTAATGCATAGATGGCATAGTGACTGATCCAAATTGATCTTATTTCTGTGTTTTTTTACCTCGATATTTAATCATGCCACGTAAACATATGATGTCTATTACATATTATATTTATGACAAATGAAAATTTACTTAGGTATCTGCAATTTTAACTTCAGTACACATCAAATGCTTATATGTATTTCTTATGCAACAATGAAGTTCCGTTCGTATCCTCCAAACAGCGCGGCCCATAAGTTTTTTCAGGGGTCAATTAACATTGCATGCAATTCAGCGATTACTACCCCCTTTGCTGTAACCAGTATTTGGTGGTATAAACCTACACATGTTATATGTCATAATTGACTTGATGGTCAGTTAAACATTGAACATTTAAAATGTGTTCACCACTGCAATTTCGACTAGTCAAGTCGATAATGCTTTCGTTAATCCCTTAAACAATCATTACTAAAACAACACCAAACATCAAAGTCTACCGCCAGTCGCCTTATCGCCCCCATGAAACACTCATGCCGCCCCCATGCCGATATTAGCCCATGCAGAACAATCATTTACCATCACCAACCAGTTATCTCCCCTTGCGAACATTTCCAAAATTGGAAGTCTCATCTTTCCAAAATTGGAAATGTCTTGGAAACATCATCTTTCCAAAATTGGAAAAGTCTTGGAAACATTATCTTTCCAAGACATTTCCAAGCTTGTAACTGTGGATTTTTTTTCCAGTTTGAATTTATAATTGCTATGATGGTAAAACCGACAGAGGTTCCCATTTCGCATTTCTTGTTTAAATACTAAGCATTATGAATTAAGGTCTGATGTGCCAAATGTATTACATTTTATGTAATATGCTCATGGAAGTGCAGCAAGACGAATTATCATCTGAGATACAAAACAAACATTGATCAAAGGATTAACCGATAACACGCTGGTTGATTAATTACTTTTATCTTGCACAGCGGATTTGTCAAAAGGTAGTGTTTATGTATGTAGATTTACTAATCTATACTGATTACACCCTGTCGTAAAGTACCTGTGTGAAAACAACATCTTTCCTTTAATGTATTAACCGCCAGTAAGTTGATGGGGGACTTCCTCTTTTGCTAGTCGGGCAAGTTGTTTATTTAAAGGTCACATGCAACGTAAAACACAACTTTGCAGATTCTGATACCTTTCGGTATGGACTTACCGAAACAAATCATCAAAAATGCAAATTCAACTTATAAAAAATAACGCGATGAAAAAACCCGCGCGAAATCGGAGTTCAAATTATTCTATAATTTTCCCCCAGCGCTTTGGGGAAAAGTGGTTTCAACAGTTGGGCTGTGAAATAGGTTAGCGCAGCTTGGAAGCGGGTTGTCCAGTGAATACTCGGTGAAGGCTTTGGTGTGAGCTATATTTCTAATGTGTTGTTGATATTTCACAGGTGCGAGCATTTTATATGTTATGACAGTAGATTACCGATATAACTGTTTATATAATTTCATTTGTCTATTTCACCACACGTTCTTCTTACCGAGTCACTTTCTCAAAAAGTCTGAAACAAATCCCTTGGTGTTCCAACATGAATACAACTAGTTACGTTCGAAGTATAACACTCACAGATGCATTTTCACAGACGGATCCAAGGACGATGGCCAAGTTGCCAGCGCTACAGTCATTGGAGCCAAGACTGTCTCCTCTAGGATCCCAGACAACAGTTCCATTTTCACCGCTGAAGCCAAAGTTATCCTCTAAGCTTGACCTACATTCAACAGCAAAATCAGTCCAAAAACTTAATCGTATTTACAGATTCATTATCCTGCCTTCAAGCACTTCTAAACGTGACTTCAAGTCACCCAATCATCCTGGACATATTAGAACTGTACAACGACCTTTTTACTGGCCAATATGACATCATCCTCTGCTGGTTGCCGGGTCACGTCGGCATAGCGGGTAACACTAAGGCCGATGCTGCAGCAAAAGCAGCTCTTGAAAAGCCCCTATCTCCACTGCTAATCCCGTACAGTGATTTCAAACCCACTATCAGAAGCTATACTCGGGACCTGATGCAAAAAAGGTGGGACACTCAAGTAGGAAGAAACAAACCCCATGAACTGAAGCCAACAATCGGTTATACCTACTTGGGTTGCCAGTCAAGACGTGATGAAGTACTTTTACGACGATGTTGTATTGGCCACAGTCGGTTTACACATGACTATCTGCTAAAAACGGATGGGGATGGACCCCCCATATTTCTTACACACCCTTGGGTGAGAAACCCATGTGAGAAAACTGGTATCACGCATATGTGTGAGATCGATTTCTAAGCCCGTGATTGGCTACTCCATGGTGATGACCTAGGGTCAGGGTATGACGGACTACTTTCCTGATTAAAATTCATTGATAAGTTACTTGTGCTTCAATCGAACAGAAACCTGTTACTCGTGCAAAAAATACCCCTTTACACCTACCTGTTATTTTCGCGATTGCAACATAAATAGGTATTTATAAAATGAGTCACAAGTAGAATAAATATAACACAAATCTATTTATTTTCTAATTCCTTTTCTTAAAACTTTTGTTTTCTAGTCAGGAATTCAAAATGGCTCCAACCATCAGTGATACCCGTGTAAACAATTATGTGAAAATCACCGTTAGAGATAAAGCCCTTGATTCCCTTCGAATATTGAAAATGTACAACACTGGTACTTTTACTGGAGAGATGCGACAGGTGTCATGTGTCGTCTTGCAAAAATACCTGACTCGATAACGTCAGTGCCTGTCCATTGTGAGATCGATTTGCCTCGTTGTTTCTTTGATGCATTGATGAAGATGACATTTTTCACTGATACACATGATGAAGACCCACTTCCAGCTCCGAGATACCACAACTATGTGATTCCAATGTTATCAAATTCACTCATGAGAATCTGAACCAAAACACACTTGTTGAAACAATGTACAACATGGTACGTTTTGCAAGGCTTCATGAGGAGGGTCACCATGGGATGAGTAGTGATTAGGAAGCCAAGTGACGTCACTCATTCATAAACGTTGTGTTGTGTATTATTGCGCACCTACGATGAGAAAATATGAAATTTGAATCTATTCGACCATAAAATGGTGCGATTTTATGGTGTGTTAGAAACAGATTACTGTACTCGTGTCTGTCAGATACCACTTATCTTACAACTCGTTAAATACGTTTTGAAACAACTCGTTGTAAGATAAATGGTATCTGACAGACACTCGTTTAGTAATATCTATGTCTCTCCTGCGATGAGGGTTTCACCGTCAAGCATATTCTGCTTGACTGTGTGGATTTTACATCTGCAAGGAACTCGCATTATCACGCAACCAATTAGAAAGATCTGTTCTCCAGCGTGAGCGCTCATCTGATACTGAACTACCTGAGGGAAGTTGATCTATATCATAAAATGTAAGTGTGTAATGTCACTAACGAATTTACATGCTTTTCAATTTAGTGCTATGACATTCTCTGTTCTAAAATGACAATGAGTAGTATATACAATGGGGGTTCTGGATCACTTTCAACCAAAGCCTCTGCAAAGCCTTATTTCACAAGTAAGGCTTTGGTCGGACCCTTAGCTCTTGCTACCATTACCCCTACTATGAAAAAGTTTGGGACGATAGCGGGACCTCCTAGCCGCGCTACCGGGGGTATGGGGGAAGTAACGGGTATTGCATCATCCAATACTGGGCTGCGTCTAACGTGCCGCTATGGCACTATTGTGCCGCTATGCCATGTTTACCTCGATGAAACAGTTTAACGTGAATCGCCTATAATCTCTTTGGTGTTTGTAATAAAGGCTTGCCGGGCTTTTTTCACCCCTTGTTCTATGTACTTTTTTTTATCATCCTCGCTGATAGCAGACTTACGAGACTTGGATCGAATCTCTTGTTTCATTTCGTTATATTTTGTGAGTTCAGAGAGGATTGAACGAAATTCCTCCTCTGAGATCTTACTGTCAGTGAGTGCAGTGGAAATACGCTCACTTACTGTGTTCAGCTTTGCTTCTGCCAGAACCCTGATCCCATCATGTTTCAATGCCTTACGATGCAGTCTGCGTGATGCCAACTTAAGCGCCAACCCTAACACCCCTGCCACCCCAGCTGTTATTTCGATACCTAGCACTACGGGGGTAGCCACGATGGTAGCTAACAACCCAACACCTGCCGCTCCTAGCCCCATGCTGGTTGCCATAAGGGCAGTGTCAGCCCCGTCCACGATATTGAAAGCTCTATGGTACTTTTTACATAGTGCTTTACGTGTCGTGGTCTTGTTCTAGTTGGCGTTTCACATCACATAACTGCCTCAAGCGGAACCCATCTACGGTTTCCAGTGTCTTCGCTACTTCCTCTACGACTGGGTACAGACCCATCCTATAATATATATTACAAAAGATATTTCAATTGAGTTTCAGTTAACCTTCGGCTAATGTACTTAAAGCTGATATAACTTAGATTAGTGTGCACGTAAAAAAACGGGGTCTTAACTCTACTTCCATTAAGGAGACGAACTCCATCAAGGCTTGCTACAGGTCTGTTTCCCGATACCTTAGTAATACGGCAACGTTTGCCATTACACCTGGCTTCCCAATTTATGACCATATCGGCCATAATGAAAATATACTCCCCATGCGACGGGTTATCTCCGAGATAGACGTCTATGATGAATGTGTAGTTTTCCGCGACATTTCTAAAGACCTCTTGGTGATCAAGTAATTTGATCTCTGTCTTCACCTTCTCCCTGGAAGTTAACATGTTACCCGAGTGGTCTGGTATTGGTGCGATATATATATTAGATTCTGGATATAGCACTCCATCTACAAGTAGGCCTGTGGGTTCCGGAACGAACGATCCTATAATTATGCCATTGTTCTTAAGCTCGGAGACAGTACCATCTTGTCTCAAG
This sequence comes from Haliotis rubra, assembly GCF_003918875.1. Lineage (NCBI taxonomy): Eukaryota > Metazoa > Mollusca > Gastropoda > Lepetellida > Haliotidae > Haliotis > Haliotis rubra. Next base: position 126,237 of record NW_025765141.1, on the reverse strand, counting down.
GTGATATAAGGTGCAGTGAGGGTTAAGTTGAGTAACCATTCAGGCTCTTTAAAATCTGATAACGACACCCGCCTATACACGTTGTCTTTGAAGTGTAGGATGTATAAGGTGTCTTCCTCACCAGGCTGATCGAATCCCCTCCGTGCCCCCTAGGCCCTCGAGTGTGGGCTTGGGTAGATGATCGGCCATTGCTGCCCGCCTATACACATTGTCTTTCAAGTGTAGGACGTATGAGCCTTCCTCACCAGGCTGATCGAATCCCTCCATGTCCCCTAGGTCGTTAAGCGTAGTGTTGGGACGATGACTGGTCATTGCTATAATACTATTACAAGATAATTTCCAACTGGTTTTCTGATAATAGTTCAGGGGTGAACTTCACCCCCCATGAAGTGTATGTTGTCGGGTAGGAATATCTTGGTTAGTGATATCGTGTTTTCCACGATCACGGTGACACCCTGCAGACTGGTGTTGGAGCCGACACCCACCCGCACGTAAACGTTGCAAACTTGATACTGGTGTCGTTTCACCCACCCGAGTTTGATCCCCTTCACGATCTCGACATCACCCCGCGATGGTTCCCCTAGGTAGACTTTGATGATCAGTGTTGAGTTTGCTGGTAGACTCTCCAGTATCCTGACCACGCCTTCGAATTCAGACACCAACTGCAATGTCACGTTTTGCTCTCCCGGTTTACTCGATAGCATATGGGCCGCCATACTGGCGACTGGGCTGATGGCTACGCTACGTCTCTGAGTCGGGACGTAAGCCACGAGCAGGGTTCCGTTGTTAACGACTTTGTTTAGGTGGTTGTCTTTGTTATCCGTGAACACGTAGGGGGAGCCGAGCCTAATATTGAGAAACCAGTCGTCTTTATCGGGTAACAACACCCACTTGTCATCTTCGGTGAAGACGAGTGTATATGGCTTGTTTCGGGCGACGGTAGTGCTCTCAACATCGTCTAAGTCGAACAATTTGCCCCCGAATGATGGGTATATTATCCAGTTATCATCACCGGTGTTGACAAGGGTGTACTTAGTGTTGACAACCGCTCTTGCGGTATCTACTATATCACCTAGGGCTCCACCGGAGGGGACTTCAACGCGTTTGTAAATGTTGTTTTTCAGTTGCAAGGCGTACAATTTACCATCTACTCCGGGAGCGTCGAATCCGCGTGTGTCCCCGAGGTCGGAGATCCCCACATTGATGCATTTTTTCACCCCGGGCCCTTGTGCGCTGGTCATTTTATGTGAAGCGTTAAGCTGAGGTATCCTATATTCACGAGATTATGATTTATATCTAACACCGATATTGTCAGCTCAGGTATGTTTCCCTGAGTCAACCTCTTATACTGCCGCGGTGAAAACGACTCGGTTCTACCGTCGTTGTATTTCTCTGTTTTCACCGGTACGGCTCTCAGTATAGTGGAAGGGTGACCCCCCTTGAATGTTGTACGTTGTGCTCACCTGACCGAGATGAATGTACAGCTCTCGGTACGGTACTAGGTCGGGTAACTTCGTACCTGTGACGGTTGTTGTTGGTTTTATCTCGTCAGGCGTCATACCGAGTGTCCTGGCCAATGGCCGGCCGAGTCTCAAGGAGTTTCTTCCGTTGTTGATTAACACCACTGTGCCGTTTGAGTCGTTCATCTTGAGTTCGGCTCCCAGGGGTTTGAAGACCTCGTCGCTTAGCGAGCACACACTGTAGTAGCCGTCAGTTATCTGGCTGCGAGCTCCACTAACGAACAGCTTATTGTTGCTGGCGTTGATGTTAGTCCATTGCGGTAGGTAGGTGATATCGCAGAGTGCGACTTCGAGTTGACCGGACGTATTATCGGTCGCGTCGTCAGCTGAACGCGGCCTCACCGCTCGTTATTCCTGGAAGTGTTATGTACATGTTAGAGTATATATGCTCATTATATAATAGTTTTAAAATGTATTCCCAAAGAGGAGCATCCTCTCAAGGAGTGTCTTACTCCCCTGGTGTGTTTTACCCTAAACTGGACATAGATTTCTCACCCATGAAGATCGTGGTCGCTAATGGGATGTATTTCAACGCCCAGCTTTTAGATGTGTTCAGCCTGTATAAATTTTCAGTGACTAACGCTAAGGTAGTTCATGCTTGGTTCAACAACCCGATGCAGTTCTGGCAGAATCAACTCAACTTTGCCGTGTGGTGTGCTACAACGGGGTGTGGTGTGACATTGACCGACACACGGCGTGGACCGCTGAGTCAGTCTGTGTTCATGTTCCACGTGTACTACCAGGTCAGGCGTATCCTTAAAGAAATCAGCGTCCCGCTCCCACAGGACAAGGCGAGGAACGCAGTAAACAACAAGTACGATAGACGGGCCTACGAACGTATTTGCAACGAATTCGAACTAAACCCGAAGACGGATTGGCGTTTGCCGGGGCCGAACCACGGGTTGGGTATCCCCATCGTTCACCAAATGCCCCTCGTTGAAGCCAGCAAACTGCTGGTGAAAGGTTGGGGATACAAGTCGTATCATCTCTTCACAACCAACGAGTGGGATGACCGTTACATGGCTTTCAATGCCAACAAGGAGTACAGAGTCTGGAGGTTTGATCAGGGAGGGGCAGCGGATGACTGGAAAAAGTTCATGCTGGACACGTCGAAAGGGTTTACTCGTGCCGGGGTAATCAGGTTAAACGACTCGATTCGAACGTACGTGTGGGCGCTGTTGGGTGCGCAGACGCAAACGCGTTCCAGTATTATCGGTAAGGGGACTGCTTACGACGCTCAGAAACAGTTCGTTGCCAACGTTGAGGATGCTATCAATGCTCCAGTTGATCTCCCGAGTGCCATCAAACGCTACCAAGACGTGTTGGAATATGCCAGGTCGAAAGTCGACTACGTCTTCGATGTGGGACTGTACATGGCTCCGAGTGATATGCAACTGAGAGTGAAAAAAGTAGTGGGCTACAACAACAAAATAGTTGTAGCCACGGCGGACCAAAAGTTGGGCGTCAACCTCGATGTTAACACCCCCTACGTCCCACCACCCACGACCGGGGAAACGGGTATAGTAGCCCCACCCCCGGAGCCTAGGGTTCAACACACACACCTCCAGCCCCAGCCTGCAGCCTCCAATCAGCAGCATATCGATAGTAAAACAGCCCTGGTGGTTGGTGGGGTAGCTTTGGGGCTCATTTGGTTAAAAATTCCTTAGCCGCTACGTACACCAAACCCACCATGGCGACGATGGCTGCCCACAGGTTTTGGCTAAGCCACGTGGCAGTTTTAGCCAGAGCGCCTAACAACCACGAGACGATGCTACCCAGGATGCCGGGCAAGGCTTTGGCAGCCTTACCAGCCAGTTTAGCCAGGGCTTCCCCGAGTTTTTTAATCCAGTCTTTAACATCCCCACCACTTGGTGGTGTGCCACTGCCGCCGGCAGGCGTGGGGGTACCCCCACTCAGTGACACCACCAGGGTTGATATGATGAAGCCCAATGCGGTCAGAATGCTGGCAATGGTGATGCCTTGCTCCCGGAACAGTATCCGAATCCTGTTAGCTAGCGTGGTGTCTTGGTGGAGGACTCGATCAACGGTTTCCCGCACACGGCTGACCTGGGATCGAAGCTGGTCTCGGAAGGAGGATGCCGTTTCCAGCCGGGTCTTCCTTTCCTCTTCCAAATTACGTATTCGTTCCTCAATGGTGGCTTTCAGAGACTCGTCCTCCGTCTACCGAGTTTGACCTTTTCATGGGCGATGTGGTCGTCTATCGCGTCCAGTTTGGCCGTGTTGTTCACGAGATGTCCGCGAATGGTTTGCATGGCCATGTCCAGCCCCCGCAGTTCCCGAGCGGTAAATTCAAACCCGGGTAAGGGCTTGTCATGGTAGGTGGCCAACAGCTTTTCAATGTTATCGGTCATGTCTTGATCCGATGTGGCGCCCCTGATGTCTTGCAGATCTTGAATGGGAAGGGCTTTAGGCCGTGCGCCCCCGTAATCTATGAAACCTAGTTCATCACGGATAAAGTCACTCCCATGGCGACTGCTGAGTGTTGATAAGGCAAGCGGTTCTCTAGTGCGCTTATTCATGAGATCAATCTCCGGGCGACCCCTCAGTCGCAGCGTGCCATTGTCATCAACAAAAAACTTGGAATAGTCTCGCCCCCACGGCTCTACGTAATTTCTATCCCCTTTTAAGCCATCATAAAATCCGTTGACGGCCTGCTTCACGAGTTCGTTACCTTGCGAGATCTCGAATGTGGGGTCATCCTCGAATGCCTGGGCACTATCATCCCACATATCATCCATAGGTATGTACTCTGCCATTATTTAGTATTAAAATATATTTCATTTATATAACAATGTACGGTAGAAAACTAGATCCTTTCAGAAGATCAAGAGAGCCTCTAGGCGCCAGAGCCGTGCGCCAATCGGTGACCATCACCAACAATCCCAGCAAGATAGACCAGAATCAAACGCTGCTGGTTAGATTCCCAAACCTTGGTGAGAATGACCTCATTGTACCAGGCACGGTTCGACTGGCGTTCAATCTCACGCTGACCTCCACCAACGACAAACGCGAGCTAGTGCGAAACGTAGGTCGGGCCATTATCAAGAAAACCACCATCAAGATCAGTGGTAACGAGGTGTTGAGCATCGACGACAGCGACGTGTTTCACTGCTACGGGGATCTCTGGAAAAGCGAGGGGAGAACGTGTCAATGACGTGTACCAGGGTATCAGCAAATCGACCCGGTCGCGCATAGGGTATGGCTTCACGCAAGACCAGCTAGATAAGATAACGGACGGTGAAAAGGCCATCGCTCAAGCATACGGGAACAGGTTCTGCGTGCCGCTCGACTTCGAGTTGCTCACGGGGCACGCGCCGTTTTACCAGGCCGCGCGCTGGGTGATAGGCTTGAATACGAGCTCACGTTTAACGACTATAGCAAAGTAGTGCGTACGCCGAACGGTGATGAGGCCAGTTATGCCATAGACAACATATCTCTGGAGTTCGACATGGTCACTAGCCCGGAGCTGGCCAGGCAGGTTCGAAGCCAGTACTCTGGGAAGATGGCCATCCTGTACGATCGCATACTGAGGCATAGATCAGTCGTGCGAGATAAGAGCGACACTGTGTGGAATATCAACCTGAACGTGCCGGCGCGATCGATGAAAGGCATCCTGGTCGTCCCCGTGGAGGATTACGAACCGTTCCGGAGGGACAGCGAGAAGTTTTTCAACCCCGAGATTGAAAAGGTGGAAGTGACCATAGAGGGCGTGCCCAACCAGCTGTTCAGTCATGGTATGAGGCCATACCAGCAGTGGGATGAGATAAAAAAGCTACCGAGCAAACAACATTACATAACCAAGGACCTGGACCTATCCTCCGTGAAGATCGGTGAATACCTGACCACCAAGTACGCGCTTTGGTTGGACATGCGATCCACAGATGACGATAAACTGCATGGTAGCGGGCGCCGTATAGACAATGGCAGTGAGGGAATAACAATCCAGATTACCAAGAAGGCTCAACCCGCTGGCAAGTTGAAATTATATCTGTACGTTATTATGGACGCGCAACTTAATATAGACAATGGGAGATTCGTGCAAGCCATCTATTGATGGCGGTAGGCCACTGCCTGCCAGCAAGCTATTGCTACCCCGCGACCCACACTGCGCCATAGTGTGCGGGCAGACTGGCTGTGGGGCGGTGGGATAGTCTAGTGGTTAAAGCGTTGGCTCGTCACGCCGAAGACCCGGGATCGAATCCCCACATGGGTACAATGAGTGAAGCCCATTTCTGGTGTTCCCCGCCGTGATGTTGCTGGAATATTGCTAAAAGCGGCGTTAAACCAAACTCAGTCAGTCAGTCAGTCAGTCAGACTGGCTGTGGGAAGCCGTTTTCGTGTTGGATATGTTGGAGGGTTACTACAAGGATGTGTTTGATAACATAGTTATCATGTGCCCTACTCTGAGCATGAATAGAACGTACACGGAAAGACCTTGGGTGATGACTGACCCGGACGTACACAAAGTCGACCTGGGAACACGCCTGCAGGACTGGTTGAAAGCTCTTCACGAGAAATTTAAAGGGGAACCGACGCTGTTCATACTGGACGACTGCAGCGCTAATCGGCTTCTCCGGCCGGCACGCAAATCACAGCGTCTGGGTACTAACGCAGAAGTTCAACCGGTGTTGAAAGACCTCAGGGAGCAGACGCGATGGGTGGCCTTATTTCATTGCAAGGACAGGGATTCGTTCGAGGAGTGTTTGAGAGAGAACGATGTGATGAGCAAATTAGAACGGGAACGGGTGAAGAAACAGCTCTCTGAAACTAAACACGCTAAGCTCGTGCTCAAGACCGACCAACCAGTAGCATATAGGGTGTTTTAGCTTAGCAAATGCTTAGCAAAGCTTAGCAATGCTTAGTATAATGCTTAGCATTTAGTTATAGCTATGGTATTTGAAGTGTTCGTCGTGTGCAACTTAACCTTCATTTCCCTGTGTTTTGCCTGCATCGGGTATTATATAGTTAAAACTAAATCTTACTTGTTATATTATAAGATGGAGTGTGAGGAATTGCTCGAACAATTGTTGGTACCCCAATCACCACAGGTGGACGATGACAAGCGAGAGAAACTGGTGGCGTTGGCTGTTGGTGGCAAAGCCAAACATTACTTTGGGGAGTACACTCCGGATAAAATTCATAAAATGTCAGCCGAAGAAATCGATAAGCTGTACGCTAGATACGAGGCTAGACTAGGTGCAGAGATGACAAAAACAATAGGATCGGCTATGACCCAGATATACACTGGTATTGCGTCGTACTTCCTTCCCATCCCCCCAGGAGCGTCGACTTTACCTGTGGGAAGACCTCGAGAAAGACCCTTTTATCGAGCACGCCTTGAGCTCTATTAGCTGCGAGCTGTACCACAAATATGGTATGTTGTTAGCCCCAGTGACGGCGGCGATTATTACGGCAAAGCATTGCCAATTTGAGAGGAAAAATGATAATAATAGTATAGATGGATGCACAGGAGGAAACCCCACCCCAACAACTGGGGGAAACCCCCACGTTGGGGAAACTCCAACAACTGGAGGAAACCTCCAGGGAGGAACCCCAACCCCCCACAGTAACCAGGCAGAAGAATCCTAAGAGAGTAGCTGCTGGTAAAAAACGGTGGTGTAACCAACATAAAATTATCAGGGTGACTCACCCGGAGCGACTCTTGTTAGTTGTATGCGCAACTGCTGCCGTGGCTATCTCGTGGTTATATACACGACACAGGAATCCCAGGGAGGGAGACCCTCACAGTGATCCGGTCTCCCAATTAGAGGTCGACCCGCATATCAGGTTATAATTTAATATTTTATATCATATACATAATGTCTGAGGGGAAAACGTTCGTCAACGACGCATACCACGCCACAGTGGTCGCCAGTCTAGCCGTAGGATACGCTCGGGTGACCAAAATGGTGCTTAAACAACCAACTATCAAGCTAGATTTCAACCTGCAGGATATGGGTATGCTCATAATGAACCTTGGTATGGCGATGGCTACAAAAGACATCCTAGTAAAACAAGGGATACTACCTGAAAATATTATGAAGTAAAGATGGCCACGATAGCTATGATGGTCGGTGGGGCGTTAGTGAATGCCCTGGCATTTTCCGGGAGTAATTTCCTCTTCTCGAAACTACGAGAGTCACACGCGGCTGAAATACAGGAAGAGAGGAAGCGGCATGATCTCGCTATTGAGAACTTACAAACAGCACAGGCTGAGTACGCTAAAAAAACGCCTCCAGAGCATCGATTACATTAACGAACAACTCAGGCGTGAAAACCATGCCGTTCAAACATTCCACGATGTTGACGACGCAGCGAAAGAATACTACTTATTAACTGGTAAACGGTTGCAACCACTCAATAAACCCACACTCGCTCAGTACTACACACCATCCAAGGGGCAAATGGACCGTGAACTGGGCTTCATAGCGCTGGGTATAGCAGCGACTGCATTGGTTGCCAAACAATTAGACTAAATACTCATATAAGTATGCTAAACATGAGACCTGCTCCATACCGATGCGAATACATACTTATGGGGAAGACCGAGGCCTGTGGTAGGAGATGCAGGACTCAGGGGTACTGTTGTTTCCACATGGGAAGCCCTAACTACGTGTGTTCTGTGTGCGGTATAGGGGTTAAAGGGCACTACTGTCTATGTAAAGCTCACGGGGCGAACGTAGTCAGACATCACCTCATCTACGAGAATAAAAAGGCCTACATAAAAGAACGTAGGCGATTTCTCAAGATAGCAGTGTAAGGTGGGAGGAGTTACCTCCCTTTGACTGTGGCCCAATAAGAGATTATACACACCTACGTATAGCTATGTTTGTGGAAATTGAGCCCAGGGAAGGTTGCCTGAGCAGCTGGCAGATGGATGTGGGGGAAAGTATAGATATTAGTGTCCTCAAACCCATGATTATTAGTGAAGTATATAAGGGGTGCTCGTTTACAATCATGGTAAAAGTAGGGTTTGATGTGCCATGGGCTGGGCACACTTGGAATTACTTTGATGGTGGGCGAGTAGATGTGCATGGGGATATAGATATACTTGTTGACGACTCGTTGCAAGTAATACAAAACACCCGACTATGCTGCGCATATTCCGGGTGGGTTGAGGGAATAATCGATAAGGTGTATCTTGATTTTTTACCTTACGGTGGGCCAATTAGACATTGGTTCTCTTAGGTGTGTACGCAACTATGACCACTGTTGGTGAACTTAAGCAGGTCGCCAGAAGCCGTGGTGTGATCGGGTATTCTCGAATGCGGAAGCCAGCATTGTTGAGATTACTAGGTTTAGAAGCCCCTCCCACGGTAAAAGAATTAAAAGCTCAAGCAAAACAGCTTGGATTCACGGGTTATTCAAACCTCGGGAGAGCTGGGTTAATGGCATTGTTATCACATGCCCCCGTAGCAAAACCTCCCACTGTAAAACAATTGAAAGTTCAGGCACGTGATTTGGGGTTAGGGGGATATTCCCGAATGAGAAAGCCACAGCTTGTAGAACTGTTACGGCAGAATAGAGCTGTCGACCTACAGTTCGTGCGCACTGAGCGTGCTGTAGGCAACTATTTGAGAGGCTGGCGTATGCATGTTGATAGGAACATAGATATCGCAGATATCAAACCTCTGATAGCTGATAAGGTCAACCAGGAACTAACCAGTCTAGGAAGTATCAAATTTCAAATCACAGTTAAAATGTCACTCGATAAGCAAGTGGGGGGAGGTGTCACTGAGTACGTTCAGCCTTACTTCCGGGGTAAACAAGAGGTCGTGACCCATATAGAGACCATTGACGCATCGATCGATACTAGTTTTCAGCAGATAAGAGAATACCTAGAACGCTACACACACTTGGGGTCCGGGTGGACTGTAGATAAAATCGATAATGTCTATCTAGACATAGCTAACTACGTGCCGTTCAGAGGCGGGTCATACCTAGACTTGCCTCCCTACTATAGGAAAAAACATGCCATAGTCAACGTCAGGAATAGAGGAGACGATTGCTTGAGGTTAGCTATCAGGTCAGCCTTGTTTCCAGCTGACACTAATTCGAACAGGCCTTCTAGTTATCCCCAAGACGATGGGCTCAACTGGGATGGTATAGATGAACCCACCCCCATATCCCAGATAACTAAAATAGAAAAACAGAATAATCTAGCTATAAATGTCTTTGGGCACGAAGGTAACACAACAATAGTGCACAGGGTCAGCCCGTTGGGGGTACCCCAAGGGGGGAACCCCCTCGTGTTATCAATATATTCATGATCCAGCGAGGTGACAAGTACCACTACGCTTGGATAAAACACTTTAGCAGGCTGTTGTATGACCAATCGGCACACAGAGAAAAGACCCACTTCTGCGAACGGTGCCTACATGGCTTCACACGAGCTGATTTATTAGAATCCCACCGGGAGGATTGTCAAGGTGTGGGGCAGACGGCTATACGAGTCGACATGCCTAAGGAAGGCGACAATATCCTAAAATTCGGTAACCACAAGAACCAAATGTCTGTGCCTTATATCATATACGCCGACTTTGAAGCCTTGGTCAAACCTGTTGAGGCTGTTGGGGGTACCCCAACCACACTCAAAACACAAGAGCATGAAGCCTGTGGGTTTGGATACATTGTCGTCCGTTGTGATGGGGAAACGAAAGCTCCCGTAGTGTATAGGGGCCCTGACGCGGCTGAAAGGTTTCTAAAGTGTTTGCAGGAGGAAGAAAAAATTATTAGGAATGCACTGTATAGAGTCGCTACCATGCGTATGACCCGAGCCGACAGGCGAGCTCGTGCCTGTAGCACTAACTGTCACGTGTGTGACTCACCACTGAATGGTGATTCGGTGAGAGATCACTGCCACGTAACCGGTAAGTATAGAGGCGCGGCTCACAGCACGTGTAACCTCAAGCTTAGAATCAACCCTAAGACAATAAACATCCCCGTTGTCTTTCACAACTTGAGAGGGTACGACTCTCACTTAATCATGCAGGCCATCGCGAAAATCGATGGTAATATAACGTGCATTCCCAACACCATGGAGAGATACATCTCCTTCAGCTTAAACGGCCTTAGGTTCATAGATTCAGTACAATTTCTATTGTCTTCATTAGACAGTCTGGTCAAGGCCAACGATACCTTCCCTATCACCGACCGATACACAGACGCCGAGACTAGACCCCTGCTTATGAGGAAGGGTGTGTACCCTTATGAGTACATGGATAGTTGGGTCAAGTTCACCGAGACCAGACTACCCCCTATCAGAGAATTTTACAGCAATCTGACAGACTCGGAAATATCCCAAGATGATTACTCACACGCTATTAATGTATGGAATAAACTGGGTTGTAAGAACCTGGGGGGATTATCACGACCTGTACTTGAGGACAGATGTACTGCTGTTAGCCGACGTGTTTGAGACGTTTAGGCGGACGTGTTTCAAGCAGTATAAACTCGACCCCGCATGGTATTACACCAGCCCAGGTCTGTCGTGGGATGCCTTGCTTAAAAAGACCGGAGTTAAGTTGGAATTGCTTACAGATTATGACATGCACCTATTCATTGAGAAAGGCTTGCGAGGTGGGATCTCCATGGCAACCAAGCGATACGCGAAAGCAAATAATCAATACGTTAAGGGCTACGACCCGAGCAAGCCAACCAATCACATTCTCTACCTCGACGCCAACAACCTGTATGGCTGGGCCATGAGCCAGTATCTACCCACAGGGGGGTTCGAATGGGCGTCACAGGAGGTCGATGTTATGAGAATCGCACCAGATTCGAATAAAGGTTATATCCTCGAGGTTGACTTGGAATACCCCAAGGCATTACACACATCACACAACAGCTACCCCTGCCCCCGAACGTATGAGGGTTAACCCAGACTGGATGTCTGAGTACCAACATAACTTGTTAGGTGGGCGTGTGACAGACGTTGAAAAACTCGTGCCCAACTTAATGAATAAGATCAAGTACATCGTTCACTATCGCAACCTACAGCTGTACCTGTCGTTGGGTATGAGGCTGACCAAAATACACAGGGTGCTCGTGTTCACCCAGAGCCCCTGGATGGAGCCTTACATCAGAATGAACACAGACCTCCGAAAGCTTGCCACCAGTGACTTTGAGAAAAATCTCTATAAGCTCATGAACAACTCGGTGTTCGGTAAGACTATGGAGAACCTGAGGAAACGCGTGACCGTGAAGCTGGTTCGGTCGAATGAGGAAGACAAGCTCAGGAGACTGATAGCCAGTCCGGCATTCAACCGTAGCAAAATATTCACCGATGACCTAGTTGCCCTACACATGAAGAAAAGCCACATAAAATTCAACCGGCCTGTTTACGTGGGGATGAGCATCCTCGATTTATCCAAACACCTGATGTACGACTTTTACTACAACGAGCTTAAGAAACAGTACGACGACAGGTGTGAAGTTCTGTACACTGACACAGATTCCCTGCTGATGGAGATTCGAACCGAGGACGTGTACGTTGACATAAAAAAACACCTCGATTTGTATGACACCAGCGACTACCCTAAGGGCCATGCCATACACAGTACGGTAAATAAAAAGGTCCTAGGTAAGATGAAGGACGAGTGTGCTGGCACGCCCATAGCCGAGTACATAGGGTTGAGGCCTAAGATGTACTCCATACTGAAGGCCGACAATGGTGAAATCCGGAAGGCTAAGGGTGTTAAGAAGTATGTGGTGAAACAACACATCAAACACGCCAGATTCAAGAAGCCCTGTTCAAGACCCGTACCTTTAGGCATAAAATGAACACACTTAGAAGTGATGGGCATAAGATATACGGACTGACTATAAACAAGACGTCCCTGTCGCCTATGGACACTAAACGTTGGATAGCTATTGATGGGATAAACACGTACGCGTATGGGCATGAGAAAATTGAACCAAGAACATAGATATATAGGTGACATGTCACGAAACCAGAGAAAGTTTGAGGCTATTTACTACAGCCCGCGTGGGTACTGGAAAGGAGCTAGTGCTGTAGATAAGCTAGCTAAAATGGCGCGAGTACCCACGGAGGAGGCCAAAGCGTGGCTTGAAAAACAAGCCCTGTGGCAGATCTATTTGCCGGCACCACGCTATGTGCCTAGAAGGAGGTTCGGTATTAACATACCTAATAGCGTTCACCAGGCAGACCTACTGTTCCTACCCCACGACAAGAGGTACAAGTATGCCTTAACCGTAGTGGACGTAGCCAGTCGCTACAAGGAAGCCGAACCCTTGACCGCGAAAGATTCGGCCCAGGTAGCCAGAGGATTCGAACGCATATACAAACGCAGTCCGCTGACGTGGCCAACAGAGCTGCAGGTTGACCCCGGACGGGAGTTCATGGGTGCCGTGTCACAACTGCTAGACAAACACGATACAAAGGTCAGGCATGGCACGGCTGGAGCCCATCGCAGCCAAGCCATAGTTGAGAGATTTAATAGGACTTTGGCTGAGCGCTTATTCGGACATCAGTATGCTAGGGAGATGGTAACCCCGGGAAAACGATCGACTGAATGGGTCGCGAGGTTACCCAAGGTGGTGTCGGCAATCAACCATGAAGTCACCCGGCTCACTGATAAGAAACCGGCAGACGCTATCAAACTAAAATCAATAGTTGCAGAGTCGGCTGCTCCATTGCGTGGGAAGGAGAAACAGATACCAGATAGGGCCCTAGTGAGGTATCTATACCAGCCGGGGGAACACGAGGGTGATAGCCGTAAGCGAGCCACCGATCCTATATGGTCAGTCAAAACTTACAACATAGATAAAGTGGACATCAAAGCAGACGAGCCGAACTTGTACTACTTGAGGGATGGGCCAGGTAGGGGGTTTGTGAGAGAAGAATTATTGATCGTACCGTACGGTACAGTGTTACCTCCAGTCAACACGGCATAGCGTTGTCCGATTACTCCAGCCATGCCCCCGGTAGCGCGGCTAGGAGGTCCCGCTATCGTCCCAAACTTTTTCATAGTAGGGGTAATGGTAGCAAGAGCTAAGGGTCCGACCAAAGCCTTACTTGTGAAATAAGGCTTTGCAGAGGCTTTGGTTGAAAGTGATCCAGAACCCCCATTGTATATACTACTCAATGTAATGAATGTATGTCTTTGAAACGAAAGCACTTTGTACTTACAATGTATATTAATGCAGACTTGTTCTCGTCACCATATGGCTGGAATAATGCCGATGTGACGTAAAGCCAAACTCAACTCAACTCAACTCAACACTTTCTCAGTTTGATACTTAAAAGCAATGTGATTATTTAGCAACAATGTCTAACTGTGATATACATATGTCGTTGTCACAAACAAAACTCAATGTCTGTTTTATTGACACCTATGTGTCTGCCTGCCTGTCTGCTAATGAAAATGTTCAATACACAACTTCGATCACTGACCACATGCAAATTGAACGTAACACCAATCAGGCTACACACCATAAGCAAAAAGCATCGATTTATCGCCCGCGCCCCGTCTCTGTCACATTATGTAATTACACAGACAGGCAGGTGATACTTGTACACATGACATGTTATGATGTCTGTTGATAGCAAAATGTTATACACAAGAAAGGAGCATGTTTTTACAAAACCTAACATCTATATATATAACACAATGAGACGTGAGGCATCTGCAAATGAACCAGCCGTTACACTTGAGTGCACACCCACCCGCTCTGACTTGGTCCGGTATCCCGGCTGCTTCGTACAAAATATTGCACTTTTGATTTGCGATTGTACGCTTATAATTTTGTTTATTTGTTTTTTCATAATCAGCAATGTATATTATATGTCATGAATAAGTGATAATTGTGTTTTAATTATGTTTGATTTTTTGGTTGCATGTGACCTTTAAGGCGTAAGAGAATCACCAGACCATGTTAATTAGCAAGACAATGGTACGGGTGGGTGGGGATATGTGGGGGAGGAGATGACCAAGAAAAACACAAGTGGATTGATTGCTCATTATTATATTACTCTTTTAAAGAATGGCAGACATCATGCAATTAGTTGTCATGTGTGCGATCTTGGATGACCAATGAGATTATACACCAATGTGAAGAAAACTGAATCGATGTATCCCTTTTTCGCATATTAGATTGATAAACGACACTTGACATGGAACAGGATTCTTTGTCAGATGCAGATCGATGGCATATTGTTCCTTTATGTGGAGGTAGTGCCCCATTATTGACAGCGTCTTGGTCACTTATTAGCGAAGTTTCGCTCTCAAACCTGGGATAACTAGCTGCACCAATTAAGGGAAGTTATGTACTAGTAAATGCAATCACCCGAGAGAAGTACAGACCAAGTAACATTCTTGAACACTAATATCACAATCAACTGAGGAAAAAGGATGCGAGAAGCAGCATTATCCCTTGAGATGTATGAATGCAATATTTAAAAACAGGTTACGTCATGAGCAGGATGGGAGAAGTAGCTTTACGAATTACTTGCAAAGTATATATGCTCACATATACATCACATTTCCTTATCATATTTCATCATGGCTGAGAAAGGTACAAAGTTAGATGGTAGGAGACCAGGTGGAGAATTGTTGCTGGATGGATATAGGTATCTGAGACGAACTGCCAACAGGAATGGTACCATTATATGGAGATGTCAGTGCCTGATAACAGCCTCAGTCACTACAACAGCAGATGGGACTGTTGTCAGAAGAGGGGACAAACAGCATACACATCCAGACCAAAGCTGTATTGGTTCCTATATCCTTATCAGTAATGTAAAAAACGGGCACGAGAAGAGCTGACAAGGGTACCAAAGTTCATTGTCAAAATTGGGATAACTGGCTAGATAAATTACAGAAGTGAGAAATTTCACTGTCAAATATGAGGCTGTCGACATCGGGACTAAACCTATGTGGATATTGATGGATACATTTCTCGAACAAGGTAATAACCTGCCATTGTTGCAGACTTAAGTCTTTTTTTTTTCTTATATTTGCATTTTGTTTTTATTCATTTGTGGTAGCATTCAACAGAATAATTTGTTTTCGCCGTGTAGCGTAATGGGACAGTCAACATACACTCGGTCATACCTAGGGCGTGTGGGAAATATGATTCATGTTGGCATTCTATAATATGTCTAGATATTACAGTCATGTTATAAATACGCTATAAGTATAAGTAGATCGTATGCGTTTTATTAAGTTTCAAAATGCATACAAATATGGCAATAAAATAATTAGGATTATAAGACAAAATATAAGATATACATTGACTTCCTTATTTTTCAGTCATGATGTTTTACCACTGGCAGATGATTAAACTTCAAACTGTTTTCATTTGTTATAATAAAAATGAAGATGGAAATATTATCGAGTAAAAAAGATTTCATTTTGTTGATCAATCTATACCTATACGATCAATTGCGCATGCGGATGGCGCAGCAAAGGTCACGAACCCATTGAAAATACTGGGATATCATCCGGGTGCTCAGGGGAGAAAAACAATAACAAAAGCAACAACCAGTGCGCGGAAATTGCTCTGGATCAGTGCCTTGTTAAATGTGTTCATCATACGATTGTTTTAATCATGTTTTTACACCATCGACTTCCGTGTGCGATGTGTTCACTTCCATCACCACCAGCTTATAATAACACGTCACATGAGATTAGCCATGTGCTAAAATAACACACAAACTTCAAAGTCTACCCCTTGTCAACGTCCTTAGCCTCATAAAAATTGAAAGGTCGGCTTCCTGAGTAGTAGAGGGAATGATTGTCCGGGACCAGTTCCAACAAAAGCCTCTGCAAAGCCTTATTTCACAGATAAGGCTTTGGTTGGACCCTTAGCTCTTGCTACCATTACCCCTACTGCTTTCCCAACCTATAAAAATTTCAAGCGCCAGCGGGATACGAACTCCACATGGCTGAAGTTCATCTATGGCGTGTTGACAGGAGGTAACACTGTGCAGTACGGTACGATCAATAATTCCGCTCTTACAAACCCTCTGCCTGGCCCATCCCTCAAGTAGTACAAGTTCGGCTCGTCTGCTTCCATGTCCACTTTATCTATGTTGTAAGTTTTGACTGACCATATAGGATCGGTGGCTCGCTTACGACTATCACCCTCGTGTTCCCCAGGCTGGTATAGATACCTCACTAGGGCCCTATCTGGTATCTGTTTCTCCTTCCCACGCAATGGAACAGCCGACTCTGCCACTATTGATTTTAGTTTGATAGCGTCTGCCGGTTTCTTGCCGGTGAGACGGGTGACTTCATGGTTGATTGCCGACACCACCTTTGGGAACCGTGATACCCATTCAGTCGATCCTTTTCCCGGGGTGGCCATCTCCCTAGCATACTGATGGCCGAATAAGCGCTCAGCCAAAGTCCTATTAAATCTCTCAACTATTGCTTGGCTGCAATGGGCTCCGGCCGTGCCACGCCTGACCTTTGTATCGTGTTTGGCTAGCAGTTGTGACACGACACCCATGAACTCCCGCCCGGGGTCAACTTGTAGCTCTGTTGGCCACGTCAGCGGACTGCGTTTGTATATGCGTTCGAATCCTCTGGCTACCTTGACCGAATCTTTCGCGGTCAAGGGTTCGGCTTCCTTGTAGCGACTGGCTACGTCCACTATGGTTAAGGCATACTTATACCTCTTGTCGTGGGGTAGGAACAGTAGGTCTGCCTGGTGAACGCTATTAGGTATGTTAATACCGAACCTCCTTCTAGGCACGTAGCGTGGTGGTGGCAAATAGATCTGCCACAGGGCTTGTTTTTCAAGCCACGCTTTGGCCTCCTCCGGCGATACTCGCGCCATTTTAGCCAGCTTATCTACAGCGCTAGCTCCTTTCCAGTACCCACGCGGGCTATAGTAAATAGCCTCAAACTTTCTCTGGTTCCGTGACATGTTCAATTTTCTCATGCCCATACGCGTACGTATCCAACGTCTAGTGTCCATAGGCGACAGGGACGTCTTGTTTATAGTCAGTCCGTATATCCTATGCCCATCGCTTCTAAGTGTGTTCATTTTATGTCTAAAGGTACGGGTCTTGAACAGGGCTTCCTTGAATCTGGCGTGTTTGATGTGTTGTTTAACCACGTACCTCTTAACACACTTAGCCTTCCGGATCTCACTATTGTCGGCCTTCAGTATGGAGAACATCTTAGGCCTCAAACCTATGTACTCGGCTATGGGCGTGCCAGCACACTCGTCCTTCATCTTACCTAGGACCTTTTTATTCACCGTGCTGTGTATGGCATGGTCCTTGGGGTAGTCGCTGGTGTCGTACAAATCAAGGTGTTTTTTTCATGTCCTCGTACACGTCCTCGGTTCGAATCTCCATCAGCAGGGAATCCGTGTCAGTGTACAGCACTTCACACCTGTCGTCGTACTGTTTCTTAAGCTCGTTGTAGTAAAAGTCGTACATCAGGTGTTTGGATAAGTCGAGGATACTCATCCCCACGTAAACAGGCCGGTTGAATTTTATGTGGCTTTTCTTCATGTGTAGGGCAACTAGGTCATCGGTGAATATCTTGCTACGGTTGAATGCCAGACTGGCTATCAGTCTCCTGAGCTTGTCTTCCTCATTCGACTGAACCAGCTTCACGGTCACGCGTTTCCTCAGGTTCTCCATAGTCTTACCAAACACCGAGTTGTTCATGAGCTTATAGAGATTTTTCTCAAAGTCACTGGTGGCAAGCTTTCGGAGGTCTGTGTTCATTCTGATGTAAGGCTCCATCCATGGGCTCTGGTTGAACACGAGCACCCTGTGTATTTTGGTCAGCCTCATACCCAACGACAGGTACAGCTGTAGGTTGCGATAGTGAACGATGTACTTGGTCTTATTCATTAAGTTAGGCACGAGTTTTTCAACGTCTGCCACCCGCCCACCTAACAAGTTATGTTGGTACTCAGACATCCAGTCTGGGTTAACCCTCATACGTTCGGGGGGCAGGGGGTAGCTGTTGTGTGATGTGTGTAATGCCTTGGGGTACTCCAAGTCAACCTCGAGGATATAACCTTTTTTCGAATCTGGCGCGATGCTCATAACATCAACCTCATGTGACGCCCATTCGAATCCCCCTGTGGGTAGATACTGGCTCATGGCCCAGCCGTACAGGTTGTTGGCGTCGAGGTAGAGAATGTGATTGGTTGGCTTGCTCGGGTCGTAGCCCTTCACGTATTGATTATTTGCTTTCGCGTATCGTTTGGTTGCCATGGAGATCCCACCTTGCAAGCCTTTCTCAATGAATAGGTGCATGTCATAATCCGTAAGCAATTCCAACTTAACTCCGGTCTTTTTCAACAAGGCATCCCACGACAGACCTGGGCTGGTGTAATACCATGCGGGGTCCAGTTTATACTGCTTGAAACATGTCTGCCTAAACGTCTCAAACACGTCGGTTAACAGCAGTACATCTGTCCTCAAGTACAGGTCGTGATAGTCACCCAGATTCTCACAACCCAGTTTCTTCCATACATTAATAGCGTGCGAGTAATCGTCTTGGGATATTTCCGAGTCTGTCAGATTGCTGTAAAATTCTCTGATAGGGGGTAGTCTGGTCTCGACGAACTTGGGCCAACTATCCATGTACTCATAGGGGTACACACCCTTCCTCATAAGCAGGGGTCTAGTCTCGGCGTCTGTGTATCGATTGGTAATAGGGAAGGTATCGTTGGCCTTGACCAGACTGTCGAGTGAGGACAGCAGAAATTGTACTGAATCTATGAACCTAAGACCGTTTAAGCTGAAGGAGATGTATCTCTCCATGTTGTTGGGGATGCACGTTATATTACCATCGATTTTCGCGATGGCCTGCATGATTAAGTGAGATTCGTACCCTCTCAAGTTGTGAAAGAAAACGGGGATGTTTATTATCTTAGGGTTGATTCTAAGCTTGAGGTTACACGCGCTGTGAGCGGCGCCTCTATACTTACCGGTTACGTGACAGTGATCTCTCACCGAATCACCGTTCAGTGGTGAGTCACACACGTGACAGTGCTACAGGCGTGAGCTAGTCGGTCGGCTCGGGTCATACGCATGGGAGCGATTGTATACAGTGCGTTCCTAATAATTTTTTCTTCCTCCTGCAAACACTTTAGAAACCTTTCAGCCGCGTCGGGACCCCTGTACACTACCGGAGCTTTCATTTACCCGTCACATCAGACGACCACGTATCCAAACCCACAGGCTTCATGCTCCTGTGTTTTGAGTGTGGTTGGGGTACCCCCAACAAACCCCACCTGTAACAGGTTTGACCAAGGCTTCAAAGTCGGCGTATATGACATAAGGCACGGACATTTGGTTCTTGTGGTTGTCGAATTTTAGGATATTGTCACCTTCTTTAGGCATGTCGACCCGTATGGCCGTCTGCCCCACACCTTGGCAATCCTCCCGGTGGGATTCTAATAAATCAGCTCGGCTGAAACCGTGCAGGCATCGCACACAAAAGGGTTTTTTCCCAACGTGTTTCGACTGGTCGTGCAACAACCGACTGAGATGTTTTATCCACACGTAGTGATACTTTTGACCTGATAGCTACCCTCAGGCAATCGTCTTGTCTATTCTTAACGTTTACCATGGCCTGTTTTTTCCTATAGTAGGGGGGCAAGTCTCGGTATGACCCGCCTCTGAACGGCACGTAGTTAGCTATGTCTAGATAGACATTATCGATTTTATCTACAGCCCACCCGGACCCCAAGTGTGTGTAGCGTTCTAGGTATTCTCGTATCTGCTGAAAACTGGTATCGATTGATGTGTTAATGGTCTCTGTATGCGTGACAACCTCTTGCCTACCTCTGAAGTAAGGGTGAACGTACTCAGTGACCCCAGTAGGGGTTCCCCCCACGCCCCCTACCTGCTTATCGAGCGACATTTTAACTGTGATCTGAAACTTGATACTTCCAAGATCGTTTAGTTCCTGGTTTATTTTATCAGCTATCAGAGGCTTGATATCTGTAATGTCTATGTTCCTATCAACATGCATGCGCCAACCTCTCAAATAGTTGCCTACAGCGCGCTCAGTGCGCACGAACTGTAGGTCGATAGCTCTATTCTGCCGTAATACTTCTACAAGCTGTGGTTTCCTCATACGGGAATACCCACCTAACCCCAAATCGCGTGCCTCGGCTTTTAATTGTTTTACAGTGGGAGGTTTTGCTACGGGGGCATGTGATAACAATGCGACTAACCCGGCTCTCCCCAGGTTTGAATAACCCGTGAGCCCAAGCTGTTTTGCTTGAGCTTTTAATTGTTTTACCGTGGGAGGGGCTTCTAAACCTAGTAATCTCAACAAGGCTGACTTCCTCATACCAGAATACCCGATCAAACCACGGCGTCCGGCGATTTGTTTGAGCTCGCGTATAGTAGTCATAATTGCGTACACACCTAAGAGAATTAATGTCTAATTGGACAACAGTAAAGGGAGGTAACTCCTCCAACCTTGATAAAAAATATAGTGAGGCTGTTTCAATCCAGTACTTACACTGTTGGATATAGTATTCCTTGAAGTTGTGCAGGTATTCCTGTATACTTGTAAAACAATTTATCTGGTGTTGAGTCGTGATGTCCCCCTCACATGTGAAGGGGCGAGTATACTTAACACCCTCTCTATCCTGAGAAGTCGCCTACGTTCTTTTATGTAGGCCTTTTTATTCTCGTAGATGAGGTGATGTCTGACTACGTTCGCTCCGTGAGCTTTACATAGGCAGTAGTGCCCTTTAACTCCTACGCCACACACAGAACACGAGTAGTTGGGGCTTCCCATGTGGAAACAACAGTATCCCTCAGTCTTACATTTCTTACCACAGGGTTCTTTCTTCCCCATAAGTATGTATTCGCATCGGTATGGAGCAGGTCTCATGTTTAGCATACTTATATGAGTATTTAGTCTAATTGTTTTGCAACCAACGCAGTCGCCGCTATACCCAGCGGTATGAAGACCAGTTCACGGTCCATTTGTCCCTTGGATGGTGTGTAGTACTGAGCGAGTGTGGGTTTATTGAGGGGTTCCAATCATTTACCAGTTAATAAGAAGTGTTCTCTCGCTGCGTCGTCGACATCGTGGAATGTTTGTTTGTTAATGTAATCGATGCTCTGGAGGCGTTTTTTTAGCGCACTCGGATTGTGCCGTCTGTAATTCTCAATAGCGAGATCGTGCCTTTTACGCTCTTCCTGTATTTCAGCCGCGTGTGACTCTCGTAGTTTCGAAAAGAGGAAATTACTCCCGGAAAATGCCAGGGCATTCACTAACGCACCACCGACCATCATAGCTATCGTATCCATCCTATATTTATTTCATGATATTTTCAGGTAGTATCCCTTGTTTTACTAGGATGTCTTTTGTGGCTATCGCCATACCAAGGTTCATTATGTGCATACCCATATCCTGTAGGTTGAAATCTAGCTTGATAGTAGGTTGTTTAAGCACCATTTTGGTCAACCGAGCGTATCCTACGGCTAGACTGGCGACCACTGTGGCGTGGTATGCGTCGTTGACGAACGTTTTCCCCTCAGACATTATGTATATGATATAAAAATATATATTTTATTGCATGATATGTGGGTTGACCTCTAATTGTGGGGGTGTAGGGTTTCCCTCACTGTGTCGTGTATATAACCATGAGATAGCCACGGCAGCAGTTGCGCATACAACCAACAAGAGTCGAGACGGGTGGGTCACCGTGATAATTTGATGTTGGTTACACCACCGTTTTTTCACCGGCAGCTACTCTCTTAGGATTCTTCTGCCTGGTTACTGTAGGGGGTTGGGGTTCCCCCAACTTTGGGGTCTCCTCGGGAGGGTTCACCTCCAGTTGGGGGGGTCTCCTTCGAAGGGGTCTCCTGTGCAGCATCCATCCTTTATACTATTATTATTATTTTTCCTCTCAAATTGACAATGCTTTGCCGTGATAATCGCCGCCGTCACCGGGGCTAACAACATACCGTATTTGTGGTACAGCTCGCAGCTGATAGAGCTCAAGGCGTGTTCGATAAAAGGGTCTTTCTCGAGGTCTTCCCACAGGTAAAGTCGGCGCTCCTGGGGGATGGGAAGGAAGTACGACACAATACCAGTGTATATCTGGGTCATAGCCAATCCTATTGTTTTTGTCATCTCTGCACCTAGTCTAGCCTCATATCTAGCGTACAACTTATCGATTTCTTCGGCTGACATTTTGTGAATTTTATCCGGAGTGTACTCCCCAAAGTAATGTTTGGCTTTGCCACCAACAGCCAACGCCACCAGTTTCTCTCGCTTATCATCGTCCACCTGTGGCGATTGGGGTACCAACAGTTGCTCTAGCAATTCCTCACACTCCATCTTATAATGTGATAAGTAAGTTTTAGTTTTAACAATATGATATACGATATAAGCGAAACAGAGAGAAATGAAGGTTAAGTTGCACAGGACGAACACTTCAAATACCATAGCTATACTTTGCTTAGCTTTGCTTAGCATTGCTTAGCTAAAACACCCTATTGGCCACGGGTTGGTCGGTCTTGAGCACGAGCTTAGCGTGTTTAGTTTCAGCGAGCTGTTTCTTCACACGTTCCCGTTCTAATTTGCTCATCACATCGTTCTCTCTCAAACACTCCTCGAACGAATCGCTGTCCTTGCAGTGAAATAAGGCCACCCATCGCGTCTGCTCCCCTGAGGTCTTTCAACACCGAGTTGAACTTCTGCGTTAGCACCCAGACACTGTGATTTGCGTGCCGGCCGGAGAAGGCCAGGTAAGATAGCATGTCTCTCTTTTTTGTTATCTCGCGATTAGCGCTGCAGTCGTCTAGTATGAACAGTGTTGGCTCCCCTTTAAATTTCTCGTGAAGAGCTTTCAACCAGTCCTACAGGCGTGTTCCCGGATCGACTCTATGTACGTCTGGGTCCATCATCACCCCAAGGTCTTTCCGTGTACGTTTTATTCATGCTCAGAGTAGGGCACATGATAACGATGTGGTCAAACACATCCCTGTAGTACCCCTCCAACATATCCAACACGAAAACGGTCTTCCCACAGCCAGTCTGCCCGCACACTATGGCGCAGTGTGGGTCGCGTGGTAAATCAGCAGGCCACTGCCTGCACCCATTAGATGGCTTACCACCATCAGTAGATGGCCTGCACGAATCTCCCATTGTCTATATTAATTTGCGCGTCCATAATAACGTACAGATATAATTTCAACTTGCCAGCGGGTTGAGCCTTCTTGGTAATCTGGATAGTAATCCCCTCGCTGCTGTTATCTATGTGGCTTCCGCTACCGTGCAGTTTATCGTCTTCCGTGGATCGCATGTCCAACCATAGGGCGTACTTGTTGGTCAAGTATTCACCGATATGCACGGAGGATAGGTCCAGGTCTTTGGTTATGTATGGGTGTTGTTTGGCTGGTAGCTTTTTTATCTCATCCCATTGTTGGTATGCCCTCATACCATGACTGAACAGCTGGTTGGGCACGCCCTCGATGGTCACTTCCACCTTTTCAATCTCGGGGTTGAAAAACTTCTCGCTGTCCCTCCGGAACGGCTCGTAATCCTCCACGGGGACGACC
Source organism: Haliotis rubra (assembly GCF_003918875.1). Classification (NCBI taxonomy): domain Eukaryota; kingdom Metazoa; phylum Mollusca; class Gastropoda; order Lepetellida; family Haliotidae; genus Haliotis; species Haliotis rubra. Next base: position 102,165 of record NW_025765141.1, on the reverse strand, counting down.
AGGATGCCTTTCATCGATCGCGCTGGCATGTTCAGGTTGATATTCCACACAGTGTCGCTCTTATCCCGCATGATAGATCTATGCCTCAGTATGCGATCGTACAGGATGGCCACATTCCCCGAGTACAGGCTTCAAACCTGCCTGGCCTGCTCCGGGTTAGTGACCATGTCGAACTCCAGAGAGATGTTGTCTATGGTGTAACTGGCCTCATCACCGTTCGGTGTACACACTACTTTGCTGTAGTCATTAAACATTAGCTCGTATTCAAGCCTATCACCCAGAGCGGCCTGGTAAAACGGCGCATGTTCCGTGAGCAACTCGAAGTCGAGCGGCACGCAGAACCGGTTCCCGTACGCTTGAGCGATGGCCTTTTCACCGTCCGTGATCTTGTCTAACTGGTCTTGTGTGAAGCCGTATCCAATACGCAACCGGGTCGATTTGCTGATGCCCTGATATACATCATTGACGCATTCTCCCTCGCTTTTCCAGAGGTCCTTGTAGCAGTGAAAGACGTCGCTGTCGTCGATGCTCAGCACCTCGTTACCGGTGATCTTGATAGTGGTTTTCTTAATGATGGCTCGACCTACGTTCCGCACTAGCTCGCGTTTGTCATTGGTGGAGGTCAACGTGATGTTGAACGCCAGTCGAACAGTGCCTGGTACAATGAGGTCATTCGCGCCAAGGTTTGGAAATCTAACCAGCAGCGTTTGATTCTGGTCTATCTTGCTGGGATGGTCACCGACTGGCGCACAGCTTTGATGCCTAGGGGCTCTCTCTCTCTCTTCTGAAAGGATCTAGTTTTCTACCATACATTGTTATATAAATGAAATATATAAGTTTTAATACTAAATAATGGCCGAGTACATCCCTATGGAGGATATGTGGGATGATAGTGACCAGGCGTTCGACGATGACACCACATTCACGCAAGGTAACGAACTCGTGAAGCAGGCCGTCAACGTGTTTTACGATGGGTTAAAAGAAGATAAAAATTACGTAGAGCCATCGGGGCGAGACTATACCAAGTTTATTGTTGATAGCAATGGCACGCTGCAATTGAGGGCTCGCCCGGAGACCGATCTCATAAATAAGCGCACTAGAGAACCGCTTGCCTTATCAACACTCGGCAGTCGTCATGGGGGTGACTTGATCTGCGATGAACTAGGTTTCATAGATTACGGTGGCGCACGGCCTAAAACCCTTCCCCTTCAAGATCTGCAAGACATCAGGGGCGCCACATCGGATCAAGACATGACTGATAACATCGAAAAGCTGTTGGCCACCTACCATGACAACCCCTTACCCGGGTTCGAATTTACCTTTCGGGAACTGCGGGGGCTGGACATGGCCATGCAAACCATTCGCGGACATCTCGTGAACAACACGGCCAAACTGGACGCGATAGACCACCACATCGCCCATGAAAAGGTTAAACTCGGTGAAACGGAGGCCGAGTCTCTGAAAGCCACCATCGAGGAAGGAATACGTAATTTGGAAGAGGAAAGGAAGACCCGGCTGGAAACGGCATCCTCCTTCCGAGACCAGCTTCGATCCCAGGTCAGCCGTGCGCGGGAAACCGTTGATCGAGTCCTCCACCAAGACACCACGTTAGCTGACAGAATTCGGATCCTATTCCGGGAGCAAGGGATCACCATCGTCAGCATTCTGACTGCATTGGGCTTCATCATATCAACCCTGGTGGTGTCATTGAGTGGGGGTACCCCCACACCCCCAAGTGGCGGTACACCACCAAGTGGTGGGGGTGTCAAAGACTGGGTAAAAAAACACCTGAAATCCCTAGGGGAAGCACTGGCTAAACTGGCTGGTAAGGCTGCCGAAGTATCCTGGGTAGCATCGTCTCGTGGCTGCTGAGCGCTCTGGCTAAAACTGCCACGTGGCTCGGTCAAAACCTGTGGGCAGCCATCGTCGCCGTGGCGGGTTTGGTGTACGTAGCGACTAAGGAATTTTTAACCAAATGAGCCCCAAAGCTACCCCGCCAACCACCAGGGCCGTTTTACGATCGATATGCTGCTGATTGGACGCTGCAGGCTGGGGCTGTGGGGGTGTTGGTTGAACCCTAGGCTCCGGAGGTGGCGCCACTATACCCGTTTCACCGGTCGTGGGTGGTGGGACGTGGGGGATGTTAACATCGAGGTTGACGCCCAACTTTTGACCCACCGTGGCTATGACTATTTCGTTGTTGTAGCCCACCACTTTTTTTACTCTCAGTTGCATATCGATCGGAGCCATGTACAACCCCACGTCGAACACGTAGTCGACTTTCGACCTGGCATATTCCAACACGTCTTGGTAGCGTTTGATGGCATTCGGGAGATGAACTGGAGCATTGATAGCATCCTCAACGTTAACAACGAACTGTTTCTGAGCGTCGTAAGCAGTCCCCTTGCCTAGGATATTGGAACGCGTTTGGGTCTGCGCACCCAACAGCGCCCACACGTACGTTCGAATAGAGTCGTTCAATCTGGTGACACCGGCACGAGTAAACCCTTTCGACGTGTCCAGCATGAACATTTTCCAACCGTCTGCGGTTGACTGCTCCACTTTCTGGAGGGTGAAAGCAACACCACCTTTAAAGTTCATACGGGCATCCCTCCATTCATTACTCAACAGAGCAAAGTCCTGACGTAGTACATCTCGTTTCAGTAAATCATCACTGACTTTTTTCAAGGGTCGCCCCCCCATCATATGGAATACCCAACCCATGGTTCTGCCCCGGCAAACGCCAATCCGTCTTCGGGTTTAGTTCGAATTCGTTGCAAATACGTTCGTAGGCCCGTCTATCGTACTGGTTGTTTACTGCGTCCCATGCTTTGTCCTGTGGGAGCGGAGTGCTGATCTCCTTGAGGATACGTCTGACCTGGTAGTACACGTTAAACATGAACACAGACTGGCTCAGCGGTCCACGCCGAGTGTCAGTCAATGCCACACCACACCCCATTGTAGCACACCACACAGCGAAGTTGAGTTGATTCTGCCAGAACTGCATAGGGTTGTTGAACCAAGCGTGTACTGCCTTGATGTTAGTCATCGAAAGCTTATACCGTTCGAACACATCTATAAACTGGGTGTTGAAATACAACCCAGCAGCGTCTGAAGATGAACGACTCAAACGGCACAGTGGTGTTAATCAACAACGGAAGAAACTCCTTGAAGCTCGGCCGACCATTGGCGAGAACACTCGGTTTGCCGCCTGACGAGGTAAACCCAACAACTACCGTCACAGGCACGAAGTTACCCGGCCTAGTACCGTACCGAGAGCTGTGCATTCATCTCAACCAGGTAAGCACAACGGACAACATTCAAGGGGGTCACCCTTCCACTATACTGAGAGCCATACGGGTGAAAACGGAGAAATACAACGACGGTAGAACCGAGTCGTTTTCACCGCGGCAGTACAAGAGGTTAACCCAGGGGAACATCCCTGAGCTGATAATATCGGTGTTAGATATAAGTGAGTGAGTGAGTGAGTTAATATTTAACGTCACATCGGCAATATTTCAGCCATATCGTGACGAGAACATTTGATATTGAAACAAAATATATCTATATCATAAAAACCTGCCGACGAAGGACAGTAAAACAACTAGAATATCACAGTTAGACATGTAAAACTAGTAATTAAATCTAAAATATTTGAACTATAGGTGACAACACAATATAAAAATAGGCTATATATCGCCAACAGCTGAAGGTAGATCACCATACTAGAGACCATGGGGACTTACAGTACATTTGCTTCCTGTGTGTTAGATATAAATCATAATCTCGTGAATATAGGATACCTCAGCATAACGCTGCACATAAAATGACCAGCGCACAAGGTCCTTGAATGAAGTTGAAAAAATGCATCAATGTGGGGATCTCCGACCTCGGGGACACAGGCGGATGGTAAATTGTACGCCTTGCAACTGAAAAACAGCATTTACAAACGCGTTGAAGTCCCCTCCGGTGGTACTAGCAACCTAAGTGATATGGTAGATACCACAAGAGCGGCAGTCAACACTAAGTACACCCTTGTCAACGACGGTGATGATAACTGGATAATATACCCATCGTTCGGGGGTAAACTGTTCGACTTAACTGATGTTGAGAGAACTACCGTCGCCCGAAACAAGCCATATACGCTCGTCTTCACCAACGATGACAAGTGGGTGTTATTACCCGATAAAGCCGACTGGCTTCTCAACATTAAGCTCGGCTCCCCCTACGTGTTCACGGATAATAAAGACAACTACCTAAACAAAGTCGTGAACAACAGAGCCCTGCTCGTGGCTTACGTTCCGGCTCAGAGGCGTAGCGTAATCATCAGCCCAGTCGCCAGTACGGCAGCCCACATGCTATCGAGTAAACCGAGCATGCAAAACGTGGTATTGCAGTTGGTGTCTGAATTCGAAGGCGTGGTCAAGATCCTGGAGAGTATACCGGCGAACTCAACACTGGTCATCCAAGTATACCTAGGGGAACCATCGCGGGATGATGTAGAGATCGTGAAGGGGGTCCAACTCCGGTGGGGGAAACAACAACAGTATCACGTTTGCAATGTTTACGTGCGAGTGGGTGCCGACTCCAAAACCAGTTTGCAGGGAGTCAACGTGATCGTGGAAGACACGATATCACTAACCAAGATATTCCTACCCGACAACATACACTTCATGGGGGTGCACTTCACCCCTGAACTATTATCAGAAAACCAGTTGGAAATTAAATCGTAATAGTATTATAACAATGTCTTGGCTTCACCCAAACACTACGCTTAACGATCTAGGGGACACGGAGGGATTCGATCAGCCTGGTGAGGAAGACACCTTATACATCCTGCACTTGAAAGACAACATGTATAGGCGGGTGTCGTTATCAGATTTTAAAGAGCCTAAATGGTTGATCAACTTAACCCTCACCTCACCTTATATCTCATTAAATAAATTTAAGCGTATCGCCGAGATTAGGAACGCCGGCTTCACCCTCACATCTTTCATTCCACATGGAGATGTGCTAATTACCTCAACATCACAATACTCGGGCAACCTGTTACTTTCACCCAAGGAGACAGAGTTGAGGTCCGATACCGATTTACTTATAGAAATAGCCTACAAAATCATCATAGAAGTCATGTTAAGGGGCACTGTTAATGAGTCAGGCCTGCGTCTTTTACCTGGGGTGATAGTACATTGGGCTGGTGAATTATCCCCCATACGTTGCCGTATAGTCCTACAAAGGGGGAACCAAGGGGTATCACTGCCCCCCTCTACGGACCTGCCGGGGGTTAGTATAACCTGACATTGGCCTATTAGCGTTTCCCGTATCTTTATACACCCGAATCTACACTTTTTTAGCCTCAAGTACGCTGATCGACTGTTAAATGAAACCCAATTAAAATATCTTTTGTAATATATATTATAGGATGGGGCTGTATCCAGTCGTAGAGGAAGTAGCGAAGACCCTGGAAACCATAGACGGGTTCCGTTTGAGACAGTTATGTGATGTAAAACACCAGCTAGAACAAGACCGCGACACGCGGAAAGCACTATACAAGTAGTACCATAGAGCTTTCAATGCCGTGGATGGGACTGATACTACCCTTATGGCAACCAGCATGGGACTAGGGGCGGCCGGTGTTGGGTTGTTAGCCACCATCGTGGCTGCACCTATAGTGCTAGGTATTGAAATAACAGCTGGGGTGACAGGGGTGTTAGGGTTGGTGCTTAAATTTGTATCACGCAGACTGCATTGTAAGACGTTGAAACACGATGAGATCAGGGTTCTGGCCGAAGCAAAGCTGAACACGGTGAGTGAGCGTATTTCCACTGCACTCACCGACAGTAAGATCTCGGAGGAGGAGTTTCGCTCAATCCTCTCTGAACTCACCAAATATGACAAAATGAAATAAGAGATTCAATCCAAGTCACGTAAGTCTGCTATCAGTGAGGCCGAGAAAAAAAGTACATAGAACAGGGGATACAAAAAGCCCGGCAAGCCTTTATTACGAACACCAAAGAGATCATAGGCGATTCACATTAAACTGTTTCATTGAGGTCAACGTGACATAGTGTCATAGCGGCACGTGGAGCTATACAACATAGATAAAGTGAACATGAAATCAGACGAACTTACCTTGTATTACTTGAGGTATGGGCCAGGCAGAGGACTATTGATCGTAGTGTTACCTCCTGCCAACAGCACGTGCTGCGTGGGTGTGTGTGATCACATGATACAATACCCGTTAAACTGACCTACTTCAGCTAAGTCCGCGGTAGCTCAGTCGGTTGAGTGGTGCGACCCCATTATGTGTAGTCTGCGCAAGCTGTACATGTGGGGTTCGTATCCCGCCGTCACAACTTTGTGTGATGTGAGGTTCTCTCACGGTGAGAGACACAATTCCCAAAGGGAGGAAGCGCAATACATTTCTATTTCTCCCTTTGGGAATTGTGGTTGCCGGGGACATTTTACTACTTTTTCATAACGGCGCTTGAAATTTTTATAGGTTGGGAAAGCAGTAGGGGTAATGGTAGCAAGAGCTAAGGATCCGGCCAAAGCCTTATCTGTGAAATAAGGCTTTGCAGAGGCTTTTGTTGGAACTGGTCCCGGACAATCATTCCCTCTACTACTTCCTGAGTCGACATCTCAAACTATTTTCGTGTAAGTGGTAATAATTCCTGAGTATTAGAGAACAGATTGGCTTGTTTGGAATTTAATGCTTTTCATAAACTAGAATCTCATAAACTATTTGTCTCTGGAATCATCTGTGATATGAACTTATGTAGTGATTTCTCTAGAAATTATTTAACGTTATCTTAAATTAAACATTTAGTCACCTTTTATTGTATATGACCAAATTAATAGTTACACTATGAAGATTTTAAGAAGGCATTCATTTGGGTTCTTTTTGTCTCAGTCCGCCCGTGTGTGGACAATATAACCAATTATCTATTATCAAGTTCATGATATTTCGTGAATACACCAACTGCATAACACCGTCTCTGACCACAAACCCAAATGGGTTGTTCTCTATTCGCCTACAGTCTTAAAACAACAGTCTTGACTGTTGATTTCGCAATGATAAACCACCCAAACGGTCCATCCCTTGTGACAGGTGTTAATTAGAGGGTACCATTAAAGAATGTATTCTACTACAATATACCTATTATTCCCTGGCAAGGGTTCAGTTTTATGACATGTAATAAACCATGGCCAGTTAGTCAGTGGGTCCGGTAAACTTTTATTTAATCAATGATGTAACGTAGGTCTATGTAATTTATGTTTATGCAAACCGTGACAGGTCAAAATATTTGCGCTTCTGTGGATAATAAGTAAAACATACACTTAAAACGGTATTTTGGAAAATGCTAGCCATATCAGGGCAAATATGACAGTCAATATCAATTTTTAACACCTAGAACAACAAGGATGCAGACGAGTGAAGTTATACCAGGGATAATCTGCAATGTCTTATAGTCTCCCTGGTTATACTAAATACAGAACTGGTTCCTAGTTGATCCCATAGGAGGACGAATACACTCCTAGGAGGACGAATACACAGTCTATACACTCACGGGGATCCTTGGGAAAAGGAAAAACTGAAAGAAGTAGTGGTAAAATCCTTCCTAAATTTCAAAAAATTTCCAAGCCTTGGAAACATCATGTTTCCAATTTTGGAAATTTTTGGAAATCACCATTTTTTTCTTGTGTTGAATCTGGCATGCTTGATGTGTTTTTTCACCACATGTTTTTTCACGCCCTTTCACCTTTTGTAATTCGTCGTCGTCAGCTTTCTTGATGGAATATATACTTTGTCAAAAAAGAAACTTCACAAAATGTAATTTGTAAAATAATGAATAGTTTTTCTCTGATGATACATCTATGTATCCGAAATGGGATCCCTATCTGTCGATTCTAGAAAAACGTTAGCAAAACCTACTCAAACCCATCCATCCATTGTGCAAATGACATTAGTGCCAAATCAGGTTTTGCATGTGCAGTCGATCACGTGATCTTTGCATCGAAGTTTTCTTCATATGCACGTGTTTGCATTGGCCTAAAGAATTGAAAAAAACACATTTAAACCACAGTTCTAACGGTACTTGAAATGCCACGATTGTCAAATGTGCAATGTGAACGTGCCGTTGGCATGTTGCAAGCGGGAAAATCAGTTATTGACGTTGCAAGAGCAATGGGACGCAGCTGTCGTACTGTGTATGACTTGCGAGGTCATCTACAACAAACTGGCACCACTTCTGATCGCCAAATGTTGGGTCGTCCACGTGTGACGTCACGAACAGAAGACCGTCAAATCGTCTTACGTCACCTACGTGACAGATTTCTGCCGGCTACACGAACCAGGGCTGAGATGTTTAGAGGTCGACTGTCCTCACAGACCATTCGAAATCGGCTGTGGGCTGCCAATCTCCATTCTAGACGTCCATATCGTGGGCCAATATTGACGCCGTTTCACCAACGTCAACGTTTGCTGTGGGCCCAACGTCACCTCCGATGGACCCAGAGAGACTGGAATCGAGTCGTCTTTAGCGATGAATCCAGGTTTATCCTCAGGTTCGCTGATGGCAGGCATAGAGTCTGGAGACGACGTCGTGCAGAGTATGCCCAATGTTGTGTACAGGAAGTCGACAGATTCAGGGGCGGAAGTTGGATGGTGTGGGGTGCTTTCTGTGGGAAAAACCGTTCCCGACTTCTGGTCATCCGTGGAAACCTCACAGCTGCTGCTTACCGCGACCAGGTGCTCACCCCTGAACTAGGTCTTTTCATGGCAGCTCATGGCCCAGGTCTACAGTTCCAGCATGACAATGTTCGGCCGCATAACGCGATGTTGACACGAAATTTCCTTCAAAATGCTGGAATCAACGTCATGGACTGGCCATCGAGGTCCCCTGACCTTAATCCAATAGAGCACGTTTGGGATGCACTTGGGAGAAGGCTTCGTGGTCTTAGGGACCAACCTCAGAATTTGCAGGAACTTGGCACAGCCTTGCAAGAGCAATGGCGCAGAATCCCCAACCACGTGTTCACAAGCATCAGGCACTCGATGAGGAGATGGTGTTTGGCAGTGGTGAATGCGCAGGGCGGCCATACATGATATTGAACTGAGCAGTTTCGCATTTTTATTCTTGTGACTTGACATTCTGTATACCCATGTTTTGGAACGGCGGTGTAGCCTAATGCAACTGATTATGGCACTGTCAGTGTATCGAGTACATCACACAGATCTCAGCAATGAAATAATAACAATTTAACCATCTTACAATCTCTTGTTGTTTTATAGTGCCCCGAAGAAAGAATGTGAAGTTTCTTTTTTGACTCAGTACATCTTGGGTCTCAAGCCGACGTACTCGGTGATCGGCGTGCCTGTGCATTCGTCCTTCATCTTGCCGAAGCACTTTTTTGTTGACTTGGCTGTGCAAAGGGTGATCTTTAGGGTAGTCGCTGGTGTCGTACAGGTGCATGTGTTTTTTAATGTCCCCACGTACATGTCCCCAGTGTGAATTTCCATGAGCAGGGAATCCGTGTCCATGTACAGCACCTGTCGCCGTACTACTTTTTCAGCTCGTTGTAGTAGAAATCGTACATCAAGTGTTTGGATAATTCTAGGATGCTCATCCTCAAGTAAATGGACTGGTTGAATTTGATGTGGCTTTTGTTCATGTGCAGCACTGCCAAGTCATCATCAAATATCTTGCTTCACTTGAACGCCGGGATGGCGATGAGTTTCCTGAGTTTTTCTTCCACACTGGATCTGACTAATTTCACGTTAACGCATTTTCTTAAATTCTCCATGGTCTTGCCGAACACTGAGTTGTTCATGACCTTGTACGTTTTTTCGAAGTCGCTTGTGGCTTGTTTTCACAGATTCGTGTTCAACCGAATGGAAGGTTCCATCCACAGACTTTGATCAAACTAGAGCGACCTGTCTATTTTCGTGAGTTTCATTCCAAGCGACAAGTACAGCTGCAGATTACGATAGTGAACAACGTATTTTGTCTTGTTCATCAAGTTCATCAAGTTTTCCGACGTTAGCAAGCTTGTTGTCTCCCAGCAAGTTTCGTTGATGTTCGGGCATCCAGTCCGGGTTCACTGTCAATCGTTCGAGAGCTAGGGGATAGCTGTTGTGCGATTCACGTAGTTCTGCGGGATAGTCCAAGTCCACTTTGAGCATGTAGCCTTTGTTTGAATCTGGCACCTTGCTATTCACGTCAGTCATCTCGGGCGAAGAGACCCATTCGAGATACTGACCTATGGCCAAGCCGTACAGGTTCTTGTAATTGAGATAGAGGATGTGTTTGGTCGGTTTTCTGTGGTCGTGACTGGGAATGTACTTGTTGTTGGCTTTCGCGTATCGCTTTGATGCCATCAAAATCCCTCCTCGTAGGCCTCTGAAGTATACTGGATGTGCTCAGTGATGCCGTCCGTCTCCCGTTTTTCCAGCGACATTCTCACCGTGAGTTGAAATTTGAGGCTTCCCATATCGTTAAGTTCCTCGCCTTTGTTGGTCATCAGGGGTTTGATGTCGTGGACGTCTATGTTTTTGTCGACGTCCAGCCTCCATCCTCTCAGATACTTACCTACGATGTGCTTCGTCAGCACGAACCGTAGTTCGACGGGTTTGTGTTCCTCCAGCAGTTCGAGTAGCTTGGCTTTCCTCGCGCACGAATAACCTCTGAGCCCAGGCTCCTTTGCTAGGAGCTTGAGTTGTTTCGCCGTGGGTTGAGGAGGTTCGTCGACGATGCCAAGCAATTTCAACAGCTGAGATTTCCTCAAACGGGAGTAACCGATCACTCCACGGTTTTTGGCAATCGTTTTTAATTCTCGAACGGTAATCATCGTTGCTATATCAATGTGTGAAAAACTTTTTTAAATGAAAAAATAATTACATTCAGATGCGAAATCAAAGTTCTAATAGGTTGTTCGATATAGTCAGGGGTGCAGTCATATCTCTAATAGGATTTTCATCGCTATGTTCGTCTGCGAGTCAAAATCTCTAGTAGTTTGTTGGTGTGAGAAGTATGTCTCGCTGTTAAATGTTAGCAACCCCGTCAATACTTTGGATAGTTAAACTTTCAACATACACGTTAGAATTTTATTCTCAGCAGTCAGTTGCGTTCGTTGAGTCAGTTCGTTGAGTTAGTCTCTTTTCGTCAGTTACATTCAGCTTCCACTTCGGCCGCGTTTGACGTTCGTAATTTGGAGAAGAGATAATTGCTGCCGGAAAATGCGAGGGCATTCACTAATACACCACCGACCATCATGGCGATCGTAGCCATTTCTTTTTTTAAATATTTTAATATTACTTCAAAATAGTTTCTTGTATAACTCCTTGTTTCACGAGAATGTCCTTGGTAACCATCGCCATTCTTAAGTCCATGACGAGCATGCCCATGACCTGCATGTTGAAATCGGGTTTAATCATAGGCTGTTTGAGAACCATTTTCGTTAAGCGAGCGTAACCTACGGTTGGTCCAGCGACCACGGTGGTGTGATATGCATCGTTGACAAATGTTTTTCCTTCAGATTTGTTTTATAACATAACATGCAGATTTATTTCTAATTGCGTCGTCTGCTGTTGCGGTGGTGGTGGTTGTTGCTTGTTATTATTATATAGCAGCAAAATGACGACGACCACGCTTAATCACATTTTGCCACGGCGGCAACAATCCACGGAGTATTATTATAATTGTGGTACTTGGCTAAACCAACTTTTCTAATGGCAGCGACTATTTTAAGATTCTTGGTGGTGGTGACTAGTCGTATCTGTGTCGTCGTGGTTGCTTCCTCCTCCGTTGGCATTGTCGTTTCTTCCAGTTGCGCATCCATGTTGTATATTATTATCATTATTATCTTTTTCATCTTTAAAGTGACAATTCTTTGCCCTGATGATCGCCGCAGTCACCAGAGCTAAAAACATGCCGTATCTGTGGTATAGCAGAAAGCTGACAGCGCTCAAAGCGTGGTTGATGAATGGATCTTTCTCGAGATCTTCCCACAGGTAAAGTCGACTTTCCGGAGTAATGGGAAGGAAGTACGCCACTACGCCGGTGTAGATCTGTGTTATGACAGACCGTATGGTTTTGGTCATTTCGCCGCAGATTCTGGCTTCATATCTCGCGCACAGCTTGTCGATTTCTTCGGCTGGCGTTTTGTAAATCTTATTGGGAGTGTGGTCACCCCCACCAAAATATTGCTTGGCTTTGCCACCGACTGCGAGCGCCACCAGTCTCTCTCGCTTGTTGATTTTTTTTTTATTATCATTGTCATCATACAACATTTCTTTGAGAAGTTTGTCGCACTCCATCTTATAATGCAACAAACGAGTTTTAAGTCTAATAAAATCAAATCAGATGTACGAGAAACACAGCGAGATGCACACAACCAGAATTTCGAACATTGGTTTTTGCAAGAATTTTGCTTGAATTTTGCTAGAATTTTGCTTAAAAGCTATCAGGCTTTATACACCATGGGTTGGTCTGTTTTCAACAAAAGTTTGGCGTGTTTTGTTTCGGTGAGCTGTTTCTTCACTCGTTCTCGTTTGGTCGGGATCACATGGTTTTCTTGCAATCAGTCCTCGAACGAATCCCTGTCCTTCCAGTGAAACAGGGCGACCCATCACGTCTGATCCCGTAAATCTTTCAGCACTGACTTTAATTTCTGTGTCAAAACCCAAACACTGTGCTTCATGTGTGTCGGGCGGAGAAGGCCAGGTACGATAGTGTGTCTCGTTTTTTAACCATCTCCTTGTTGGTGCTGCAGTCATCCAGAATGAACAGCGTGGATTCTCCTTTCAGTTTGTCATGGTAAGCGCGCAACCAGTCCTGCAGACGAATTCCAGGATCGATTTTGTGCACGTCTGAGTCTGTCATCACCCACGGTCTCTCTGTGTGCGTCTTGCTCACACGTTAAGTCAGGCAGAGAATGACGATGTGGTCGAAACATGTCGTGATAGTATCCTACTAGCATGACCAGCATGAATGCCATCTTGCCATACCCCATCTGACCGCACATGATGGCTCAGTGGGGATCACGAGGTAAATCGATGTATGGCTTGCACGAATCTTCCATTTTCTATATTGAGTTGCGCGTCCATAATCACGAAAAAACATAATTCAAACTTGCGGGCCGGATTTTGAGCTTTTTTGGTGATTTGGATGGTGATTCCCTAGCTGCCGCTGTCGATGCAACGTCGGCTGCCGTGTATAGTCTGTCGTCGTCTGTGGATCGCATGTCCAGCCACAGCGCTTAATACCTATACAGGTACTTATGGAGCGTCACGTAGGGCAAACCCACGTCTTTGACGACTTCGTTGACTTCAGACGAGTGTCGCTTGATGGCCGGTAATTTTCTTATCTCATCCCACTGCTGGTAAGCTCGCATGCCTCGACTGAACAGCTGGTTGGGCAAACCCTCGACGGTCACTTCCACTTTCGTGATCTCGGGATTCCATGTGAGTTTGCTTTCATCGATCAATCCGTCACGTTCAGGTTGATGTTCCACAGCGTGTCGCTCTTGTCCTTGACGACCGTCCAGTGCCGCAGCACAATACTGCGTTTGTCGGTCGTGAACTCCAACGTGATGTGAAAAGCCAGTTGAGCCATGCTGGGAAGATGCCGTCGTTCGTGCATAGGTTGGGGAATCAAACCAGCAGCGTTTGGCTTTGATCGTTCGTGCTTAGATTGTTGGTGATGGTCACCGACTGAGGCACAGCTTTGACGCCCAGGGGATCTCTCGATCTTCAGAACGGATGGTGATACTAGCACTGCCTACCATCCGAGAGAAATGCCCCCGTATGTCAAAGAAGTGTCGGATGATGTCAAACTTCGGGGTCTAGACGAAGCCTTGAAAAACGTGCGTGAAGAACTCGTGAACAACATGGGTAAACTGAACAAACTCGACGAGCACATTGCTCACGAGAAAATAAATCTCTGAATGGTGGACCACGACGAAGCTATGAAAAACATCATCAAGAAAAGATTGCGAGACCTGAGAGACGGACCAGAATGGGAGGAATAACCATCGCCAGCGTTCTGACAGCTTTGGGCTTCATCATATTGACCCTGGTCGTATCGCTGATACACCACCAAGCCCATCATCATCATCAGGCGACGCCGTCAGAGACTGGATACAAAAACATTGGAAATCTCGCGGTGAAGCCCTGGCTAAACTGGCCGGCAAAACTACCGAAGCACTGCCTGGCATCTTGGGCAGCATCTTTTCCTTGTTGTAAGGCTTTTTGTCGAAAAAGGTCACGTGGCTGGGTAAAAACCTGTGGGGTTTCATCGTTGCCTTGGTTTGTCTGGTGTACCTAGCAGCTAAGGAATTTTTAACCAAATGAGGCACAGTCAAACCGCGATCCCTCCGACCACCAGTGCTGTTTTGTGATCGACATTCCGTTGATTGTTTACCTGCACGTGTGGGAGCAGATGCTGCTGGCGTAGTGGTACTACTACTTCTACTTCCGGAGTCGGTGCCACGATGCCCGTTTCGTATTGCGACACGACTCGCCTGGTTCAAACCCAACTTTTGATCAGCAGTCGCAGTGACAATTTCGTTGTTGTAGCCCACCACTCTGTTCACCCTCAGTCGCATGTTACTTGGAGCCATGTACAGTCTCGCGCTGAATACGTAGTCGACTTTCGACTGGGCGTAATCTAGTGGGTTTTGATAGCGTTCGATAGCACTCGGTAGATCGACCAGTCTAGCAATGGCATCCTCGACGTTAGCGACGAACTGTTTCTGTGCGTAGTAAGCCGTCCCTTCATGACCCACGCATTTGCGTCTGAGCGCCCAGCACTGCTCACACGTACGTTCGAATTGAATCGACACTGGCATGAGTAAACCCTTTCGAAGTGTCCATCATGAACATTTTCCAATCGTCCGCAGGTCCCTGCTCAAACTTCCAAAGGTGGTAATCCTTGCTGTTGTAATTGTAAAAGCCATGTTCCACTCGTTCGTCTTGACGTAATGATACGACATGTAACCCCAATCTTTCACTAGCTGTTTGCTGGCTTCTGCGAGATACGTGTTGTGAACTATGGGAATGCCAAAACCGTGGTTCAGACCCGGCAACGCCAATTGACCGTCTTCGGATATAGTTCGAATTCACTGCAAACGTGTTTGTACACAGGTCGATCATACAGATTGTTTACGGCATTCCACGCCTTGTCTTGCGGGATCGGGGCACTTATTTCATTCAGGATATGTCTGATCTGGTAGTACACGTGAAACGAGAATACGGACAGACTCAGCACATCACGACAAGTGTCGTTCAACTTCACGTCGCACCAAGTCGTCGTGCACCACACGTCAAAATTTAATTGATTCTGCGGGGTTGTGGTGTTACCTGAGGGTGTTGGGGTGTTCTACCCTTCCTCCCTAGACAATCTGTCTAGCCACTCTGGTTCTGGGGATGATGTAGCTAAAATGGATAGTCAAAGATAAGTCCGGTATGGTGTTCAAGTCCTGTTTATTTTAGCATGAATTCTTTCACAAAGGTCCTCAGATATTACCTAGCTTTCCTGGTCTACATACAACACAGATTCACAAATCTCATGGAAGAAATTGTTGGCTTCTTGTACGACTCCTAAAGTTACAAGTTCATCTGAGCCATTCTCTCCATATACAGAGAGAACCTCTCAAGTCAACGGTGGGGCCCAGAGTCTCTTCTGTTCCCTCGACATGTGAACAAAACTCCTTTCTGACAATTTTGGCTCCTCCCCCCGAAATAATGTCTTACCTCATACAAAAATGACTCATATCCAATCTTAATAATTAGTTTCTTTCATTAGTCCCTTTCGGAGGCTTTGTTTGGTACCATCAAATTCTTCCAGTGATAAAATGACATTGCTAGTTATCCTTAAGTCATCCATCAACCAAACGTTGACATATCGAACTAATATCTCAGACTTGTAGGTGCCAAAAGATACTTGATCAAATCATTTCAGATGCTATGCGTGCCCCTTTATTGACAATCTGACCAAACTGACCATCTGTATCCCAAATGTCCATCCACCCAGTTGTGTAGAAACACCAGTTTGAACGTTTCACCCTCATTTATGTCAATTCAGAGAAATTGTTATTCTCCAAGAAAAGTGAATCAATAAGAGTTCGGTTAGCCTTGTCAATGCACTTTCCCAGTACATTCGCCCTTCTTAACTTGACTTCAAATTTTCCTTAAATATTTATAAAATGTATATAACGTTTTCAACTCTTAATATCCTGGTTATAGGGGAACCAAGCGTGCACCATTTTCACATTCGTGACCAAAAACATGTCGACGAACCGAACTATGAAATGTAAAGCATCCTTTGCATCAACCACAATACTCGGTTGCGTGAGATAGGTAGCACTTAGATTATCACTTTTAGAATGAAACACTCCCGGTTTGTACATATTTGAATTGTTATATGTTTTAGTATACAAATCTACTTTTCAATATGTACGTGACGCTTCCCGGAATAACGAGCGGCGTCTCCATTCAACTGTTGCACGCGATCCATAACACGTCCAGTCAGCTTGAAGTCGTGCTCTGCGACATCACCTACTACCCGCGATGGACCAACATCAACGGTAAAAGCAACAGGCTGTTCCTCAATAACGCACGCAACCAAATAACGGACGGCTACTACAACGTCTGCTCGCTCAACGAAGAAATCTTCAAACCCGTGGGAGCCAAACTGAAAATGAACAACTCAAACAGCATGGTCATGTTATCCAACAACTGAAAAACGAGTTGAGACTCAGTCGGCCGTTGGCTAAAACGCTCATGATTACATTGAACGACATATCACATGAAACCACGGTGACAAGCTCGAAATTACCCAATCTCGTTCCATATCACGAACTGTGCATTCATCTCGATCAGCTGAACACGACCGACAATGTTCAATGACCTTCCAGACTGCTGAGAGCCATGCGAGTGAAAGGGGAAAAGAACAACGATGAAAGAACCGAATCGTTTTCGTTGTGGCATTAGAAGAAATTAATCCGATGCAACATCACGGAATTGAAAATATCGGTTTTAGACATTCAACACAATCCCATAAGTATATGATATCTTAGCGCAACTGCACATACGAGAATGACGGAGTCTCATCGTCCAGGAACACGCGTTAGAAAATGCGCCAGCATAGCGATCTCCGACCTCAGGGACACGCACGGATTCGACAAACGTGGAGTTGACAGCAAACTGTACGAACTGAAAAACAGAATTCACAAACGCATCAAACTGCCGCCCTCTATTGCCGCAGGTGGTGGTGGTGGCAACACATGATATGACCTGCTACGCAACGACAAGGATGAATGGACAGTAACCCCAGGTTTCCGTGGCAGGCTGTTTCACCTCCACGACGTCAAGATGACAGCAGTCTCCAGAAACATGCAGTACACTCTCATCTTCAACGACGCCAACAAATGGGTATTAGTGCCATCCCGATATTCATCTCACTACCTGACGAAAGTCATTAACAACGGGATGCTACTTGTGGCTTACGTCCCTACACAAAGATGCAGCATGATCGTCAGCACGTTGAGGAAAAGAGTAGCCCACATGCTGTCGAACAAACCCAGGATGCAAAACTTGGGATTGCAGATGGTGTCAGAATTTGACAGTGTGGTAGACGTCCTGGAAAATCTGCCAGCTAAATCCATGCTGTACATTCAAGTCTACCTCGGCTAACCCCTGTCGGCACGTGATGCATCGTCGAAATCGTGAAAGGGATCAAACTCTGCTGGGACAAACAACAACAATACCCATTTTGCTCCATTTACATGCAGGTGAACGTTAACACCTACACCAGTCTGAAGCGAGTCACAGTGACCATGGAAGACACGATATCGCTCACTCAAATTTTGCTACCCGACAACATACATCTCATGGGTTTAAAGTGCACGTCCGAGGAATTATCCGATAACCAATTGAAAACCATTTCGTAACTTTGTATAAAACAACCGATGAACAACCATCATCAAAACGTAACGCTAGCCGATCTCAGGGACATGCGGGAATTCGATCTGCCTGGCGAGGAAAACACCTTGTATGTCCTGCACTTAAAAGACAAAGTTTACGTGCAGACTTCAAACAGCCAGACTGGTTGATCGACATGACCCTCACGAACAACGGGATCCTTCTCACATCTTTCACTCCAGAGTTTGATGTACAAGTTTTACAAATACCAGGTCAGACGGGCAGCATGTTAGCTTCAAATGACGTGGGTTCATATTAACGGTTTGACGTACCTGATTTACCAAGGGGATTTTTTCGATTCAACTTTTACTATCAAATCACACACAACGCTCATAGTAGATGTCTATCTCACTGACGCTTGTGTGAGATCAGAACGAACACTTTTGACTGGGTTGATAACATGCTGCTTCGACAGACACAATCACCAACAGTGTTGTATCGTCATAAAATCAGGATCGACACCCTTAATAAGCCTCGATGGAGTGTGTGTTATAGAAAAATAATTGATTCATGTCTCGAATATTTACGTGTAGATAATCTAAACCTTATCAGCCTCAAATACATCGATCAGATATTAACGGAAAACCAATGAAATATTATTTTATAAAAAAGTATATATATATATATACTCACACAGGATGGGACCGTACCCAGTCGTGGATGAAGTAGCAAAACACTTGAAACCTTAGACGGGTTTCGTTTGCAACAGATATGTGAGGTCAAACAACGAGAATGTGAATGCGATACACGGTCGACATTACAGAAAAAATATCACAGGGCTGTCAATTTCGTGGATGGTGTTGACAGCGCTCTGGTTTCAGTCAGCATGGGATTCGGCTTATTATCCACAATCGTGGCCACACAAGGTGCTAGGCATTGAAATAACAGCCAGAGTGGTAGGGTTGATGGGATTGACCCTTAAGTACGTGTCTTGCAGACTGCAATGTGAACCATTGAAACATGACAAAATTAGAATTCTAGCTGAAGCAAAGTTTAACAAAATAGACGATCATATTTCCACCACGCTCACCAACTCTAAAATCTCCGAAGAATAGTTTCGTTTGGTGCTCTCAGAAATCGCAAAATATAACAGAATGAAACAAGAGATTCGGACCAAGTCTCGTTAAAACGCCATCATTTGCGAAGACGAGAAAATAAAATTCATAGAACAAGGAAAGAAACAGGCCATACAAGACTTCAGCGAGTCGACCTTGGGAAACTGCTGAGAGATGCGGCATGATTTAGTGGAAATCATCATAACGTTGCCAGCCAGTCGGCTGTACAAGCTGAGCCTAGCCACACACTGCTCGGTGATACTGAGACGACCCGGGGAGGAAACTGCCGAAAGATGTGTTTCATTCACTTTCAGACATCTGTAGCCTCGCTAGGCAGCCGGCCATGCATCATCATCATAGCCAAGACGAGAGACACACACACTTATACTCGTCCACAGTGCTCGCCCAAAGAGACCCCCGAGACGGTAGCGAGGTGATGACTTCCGAGACACCTAAAAACACCTCTGGCCTCGACAATATATAACAAGTACGACAATACGTTGGATTACCAGACCGACCCCATGCTCACTAAAAAAGTGATTATTTCATAAACTATGTGCCCGAAATTTTGCATGCATCTTGGCAGATTGTTACGCTATAGGAAAACGGCATTGGGATCACGCTCGATGCCTTCATTAGATTGATTAAGACTTAATTACGACAAAAAGTTGGACATTTTGCCTTTTCCCAACCGACCCCATGCTCACTTGAAAGTCAATTTTTCAGAAACTATTCCACCGATTTTCATCAACGTTTGCTTGCACCTCAGTAGTAGTATACACAATAGGGGTACGGGATTAGGGAATTATCCAAGGTTTAATTTTTAATTAAGCCTTGGATAAGGACCTGGTCCCGTACCCCGATTGTGTATGCTACTATCGTGATTCTTACATCACAATGGATGCAAAACGGGGGATCCTCAACTTTCAATAGGTATTCATGAGTCCCTAATTATTAAAGTCAGATAGGCTTAGATTAGTGAGGATTTATAGTCACTACAGCGAGAGACTTTTGTTCTGTTATTCAATGCGAGAGTTTCATACTACGTCATTTATGTCCCTTGACTGCAAGTAAAGTTTCGCACAGGACACGACTAACAGTGTCGGGCTCATGCTGTTCATCACAGGATTGTCTTTTTCAGACTCGATTATTTTCAGACCGCAGCCATTTAGTTGGCGTATATAGTTCTGCGTGAGGTGTTATGAAAAAAAATGAACAAACCAAAACAACACCAATACTCTATGCAAAAAGTGATGCACGTCCACGGAACATATCCTGTTTGCTGTTCTTGTAGAAATAGCGACGCCGCATTTGTTTGTTTGTTTGTCGTTTAAATACTATTCAGCAGTGTCCAAGCTTTGTGGCGGCCGTCTGTAAATAATGAGTGGTCGACCAGGCAATCCAGTGATCGACAGGATGAGCATCGATCTACGCAATTGGTATACGATGACATTTGTCAAGTCAGGGAGCCTGACCATCCGTTGCCGTTAGTCGCCTGTTACCTCAAGCATGGGCTGAAGAACAATTCTAAGACGGATTTTCACGGTTTAGAGTATGGATGTGAAGAGGGATCGCGTTTGGATCCAGTCGCTACACAGTCTCCTTGTACGCCTGAGTCAATGAAAGCTAAAATTGCTACAATCTAAATACATCTCTCGTATCTACTCCCCGTAAGTTTCACTCAAGAGTGAATCTCTCCAAGGATCAGATCACTCCCCTCTCAGGATCTAAACAACAAACAACACCACCATTAAATCACTTCCACACTTACCTTTCAGTAATTATTTCATCTTTACTTTGTTTTCCTAACAACAGAGAGAGAGTTTTCTGTAAACTTTTCTTTACAGAGAAGTGTTAATAATACACAATGCATAGTCACTTATACTGATGAAATTGCCTGTGTGGTCCAAGGGAAGACAATGTTCAAAGTTCAGTCAAAAGTCAATAATTATGACCCTGATTTCCATTTACTGATGAAATATTAACATGTAAATTCGGAGTGACACTACTGAATTAAAAACTTGCAGGGCTGAACATTACTGGCAAATAGTGTCACACATGTCTGCAAGATGTAAATGTATAAACTGGAAATTATGAATGCAATCTAACAAATTATTTCCCTTTGGAGTTAAAATCTAGTCATCCGCACATATTTACGTGGTAAGGTGACCTCTGAAAAGGTCTTTCCCCTAAAATCTCCAAATATATTTCCATGATCTTACCGAAATTACTTGTGTGTCAGATGTCAAAATATACTCAGTTGAGTTGAGTTGGGCTTTACGTCACATCGGCATTATTCCAGCCACATAGTGACGATCAAAATATACTCAATGCCTGGTGGTTTGTCAAAGCATCAAAATCCTTGCAAAATAGAGAGTTGACTTACATGTTACTTTACTTCAAACAACGTCCGGTAAACGCCAATCAGAGCACCCAAACCATCAGTCCAGTTAGCAGGGCTTTAAAAATCAGAGGTGCTCACCTTTGTCCATTACTCAGTTGGAACGGAGCAATTACGACTAATTTACTGTTACTTCTGATTTAGAAAATAGTCCCACTCTCGCTAAAGAAAAGTTTATTTTAAAACTTTGTCATTGCTGTCGCATTTTAGAATTGAATAATTTGTGACTATCATAAAGTATGCAAGATGATTCCACCACTTGTTGCCTACGACTGTTTTTACTTTTCATTTCTGTAAACCTTTCGATAGATCAAACATATGTTGGAATTCCTCTGTTGAATCGCTTCGTAGCATTTCAGGGGCGGTGGGGTGGCCCAGTAGTCAAAGCGTTGGCTCGTCACGCCAAAGACCCGGGTTCGATTCCCCACATGGGCACAATGTGTTAAGCCCATTTCTGGTGTCCCCCGCCGTGATATTGCTGGGATATTGCTAAAAGCGGCGTAAAACTAAACTCAGTCAGTCAGTCAGTCGTAGCATTTCAATAAACTGAACTGTTTGGCGGAAGAAATCTTCAATCAAATATTCATCTATCGGACACATCACTGAAACTGGTACATTTATAAGAATGAGATATACAACCGACCCAAAATCAGCTGCTGACACAACATAAACGAACATGAGATAGGGAAAAGTATTTTGACAGAGGAAATGGTAACAAATCGTTTATTTTAAACATCCTTCAACTTTCAGTGTACAGTACAATCTGTTTGAAGTGCTTTATTATAAATTCATATGTTTGCATGAATCTTTAACTCGACATCTATCAGATCTTTTACCAGAGCAATACCACCAATATTGCACACATTGTAATACTTTTCTCTGACAATGTCTCAAGTGATGTCAATTTGTTACACTACATGTGGAGCTACATTACAAGTCACTTAGTTAAATACGAGAACACAGTATTGATGAGAATCAAATATGTTACAATATATAGTATCTGCTGCAGGTGTGGGACAGAATGTCGCCCGGGGCAAACCAGCGTGGATGAGTACCGGAAGAGGTGCTACAAGGGTTGCTAGTAATGCTGTAGATGGAGTGACTACTGCAACAGAAGCGGCTTACGCAGTCCACACCCAATTGTACCATTCCTTCGCCTGGTGGAAGGTGGATCTGCAGATACAAGTACAGTCAGCCGTGGTTAACATCTACTTCAGAACTGACTGTAAGTATTTTACGCATATGTTTATATGATGAATTATATGATGTTCTATGAATCTCACTACACCCGAAGAAGTTGCTAAACATGATCTTCTTAGTATATATGAATGTAGCTGTATATACATACCGTCGTCTGGTAATCTAGCATATATTGTTCTGAATCCAACGACAGTGGCACAAGCAACTGCGCCACCTTTCTTGGATCCATCTGTAAATAAGCATATGTTTGTAGTATAGTTATTTTTTAATATGTTAAATTCTTGTTTATATCGTTATTCATTAGTTTCTGATTGTTTACACTTTGTCAGAGTTATTTTCTAGCGCAATGCCAGAAGCAGAAATAAATAGTTTAATTCTTATTCCTTGGTATCTTGTTAATCAGACCTTATATAGAGGATTAAAAACACAATTAAATCCAGTGTTAGACTCGTTAGAATATAGTTATGTGGTATACTGTAAGGATAATTTTATACGGTGTTGGTTACGAGAAGGCTCATCGGCCTCGACGTAGAGACTGTCAACAGGAGAAGTCCTGCAGGATCCAAGAGAAAATCTTAGACCTTGATGGTAGACAGAATCAAGTAGCTTGAGATTGCTTTTGCAGGCTCCACCATATACGATGGAACCATAATAAAGTTTTGATCGGACCAGCAATCTATATAAGTGAAAGAGTGTAGTTTGATCCCCTCCCCAACTTTTAGCAAATGCAGTGCCTTCAGGCACTTACTTTTTAAGGCCTTTAATATGCGACAGAAAAATAAAATGTGAGTCGAAAATAGGACCTAAGATCTTGGCCTCCTTTACAACTGTGCAGGGTCTTTATGCGGATTGTATAAAGAACATGTATACAGTTGGTTTCTGATTTAGAAAAATTAAACTCGTTCTCAAGGCACTATCTATGAATTGTATTAAGACAGATCTGTAACTGTCTCTCAATGGTTCGCATGTTTTTACCACAAAAAGAAACGAAAAGGCATCCATCGGTTGAATCATTGAAAACCTCAGGAAGACTATCTGTTTGAATGCTAAATAATGTTACGGACAAAATACTGCCTTGTAGAACACCTGATCCTGATTATAATGATCAGACAGGGTTGAGCCGACTCGGACTTGAATCTGCCATTTAAAAAGTTGGATATATATTGAGACAAACGGCCTCTCAATCCAAACTCATGTAAATCTTTCAAAGTACCATGTTTTAAAGTAGTGTTGTTTGATTCTCTAGATACCAAAAGCACTAAATGATCAATTGTCCTTCTGATTTTACCGAAACCGCATTGTATATCAGTTAAAAGATTGTTTGTTTCCATGTACCAAACGAGTCGATTATGTATCATGTGTTCCGTGGTTTTGCAAACGCAGCTTGTGATTGATTGGTCGATAATTGGAAGGATCGGTATGATCACGTCCAGGTTTAGGTATTGGGACTACTATTGCATCTCGCCATGATGAAGGAAATTTCCCCGACGTCCATATGGTGTTAAAAATATCTAAAAGGATTTTTAAACAGGATTGTGGTAAGTGCTTCAGGAGTTGATAATGTATGTTATCAGCTCCTGTAGCAGTATCGTGAGCTCGTTCAAAAAGCTATAAAGCTCATGAATAGACAATATGTCATTATAATCTTCCCAATTGTCAGAATTGAAATTTATAGATTTCTGTTCTTGCTGTTTTTGATACTTATGAAATTGAATGTTTAGCTAATGTCTCACCAAGTTTATTTGCAATATCTGATTTAGTAGTCAATTATTCGTCCCCAACTTTAAGATGGTTAATGCTAGATTTGGTGCCCTTACCATTGATTTTCTTGATCATGTTTCATAAATTTGATATCGGCGTACGTGAATTTATTTTTGATAGATACATTCGTCAAGAATGGCGTTTACTTTCTTTAAAAGTACGCCGTGGTTTAGCATTGAACATCATAAATTTGTTGGAATTGTGGACCACAAATGGCGACGGAAATAATGTTCAGGCCTTTTCCTTGCCTTTCTAGCTTGCTTGTAGTCATTGTTGAACTATGGTTTTCTAATGTGTGGAATTTCAGAGAGCTACAAATGATACACTCATCTGCTATGTTGTTCAGTTCATCAGAAAAAAACAACACATTTTATTGCATCATTAACGTCAATAAAAATTCCAGGTTTAAGTTTGTCAGCACATAAAGTTACATTTAAAGGCCGGCACCCGTGAAGAGCCACCTCCTCGTTGTGGGTGCTGGGTCACGATAAGCGCTCATCGACCCCCCGTTGTGAACCCGGGGGTATATTTGGTCCACCAACACGTTTGCCGTGGGTTGCGCCCCTGTGTCGGTGGAGGACGGGAGTCTGGTGGTTGAGGGCACTGGTTCCAGGAACAGCGTTCCTTTGCCCAACACACCACTTTGCCCCTTACTTCACCTAGACGGGTGGTAGAACTGGCCCGGTTCTATCAATCGGCTGGTCACGCAAAGCCCTTTGCTACAACTGAAAATGTTGCACAAAATTTGAGAAGTATTATATGATATTTTTAAGTCTTGGCAATTTTTGAACTTGGAATTTCTGAATTTCAACTGCATAATTTCACGTATGTTTTTGCCTAGAGTCGTATGCCCAGAAGGTGGTGGCACATGGCCCAATCTGGTGGATTCATTAATCTTTTAATGTTTCTGCTGGAGTATGTCATCCGGGTATCTTTGGTGCTGTAAGTCGGAGATCCGCTTGTTTTTGGCATTGTCCTTGTGATACTCCATGGTGGGTGGGGAGCTCGGATGATGGAATCTTACAAAATAACCATCGCTTTTGAAACACCAACAAAAAAAACACAAACGTCCTCTTGTCAATGACCCTGTTGATGATGACCACAGACTACCCAAATCGATTGAGTATTGGCCACGTTTCCTTGTAATCGAGACTGTAGACAAGACTCCATTAAAGTTGAACCCTTTTGCAGTATCTAAGGGTATTCAAGGTATTGCTGGGGATGTAAAGAACATTAAACGTCTCCGTTCAAGTGCGCTGCTAGTTGAATGCGCGAAAAAACAGCAATCAACCAACTTGATGAATATGGAATTCTTCGTTGGCATTCAGGTCTCTCCCTCTGCTCATAAAACTTTGAACACAAGTAAAGGAATTGTGAGAGACCGTGATCGATTGTTTGATGATATGACGGAACTTGACATGGTATCAGGGTTGAAAGATCAATGTGTTCTTTATGTTAAGCGCTTTACACCCCAAAACAACAAAGAAACTTTCAAACGCAATACATATCTGTTTTCCTTTTCATCTCCAAATGCTCCCAAATCGCTGAAGGCAGGTTACTGTAACATTCCCGTTGACACCTACATCCCTAACCCACTCAGGTGTTTTAAATGCCAGAAATATGGACACGGTGTAAATACTTGTACATTGCTTGTTGTGTGTGCTCACTGTAGTGAGAAAAGACACACAACAGAAGATTGTAACAGTACTTTTAAAAAATGCCCCAAATGCTCGGGCGACCATTCAGCTTTTTCTAAAGAGTGTCCCATTTGGAAAGAGCAAATGGCAATTAACAAAATCAAATTTACCCCAAATATCACTTTTTCTGTGGCAAAAAAACTGGTAAAGAGATCCGACCTTCTGGAGAGTTATTCTGCAGTTGCAAAAACACCATCTGAGTCTAGCTCTAAAATAACAAAATCATCCACTAGCTGCCAAAAAACCTTGACTTGGGTCACAGAATTTGTACCCTGCGATATCATCTCAGACTGAGGAATCACTTCCTGGTATGTCAAAGTTCTTCCATCCTAGTGATACAGAACGTTATCCATAGCCCTGTTGTACTTACTACTAATCTTCAGGCTATTGCAGTACGAATAACTTTGCACGCTGCATTTACATTATGCTCTCTCTACATATCTCCGTCTTCAACGTTTCACAAAACTGATCTTCAAGCTCTATCTGACCAACTCCCGAAGCCCTGTATTATTATGGGAGATTTAAATGGACACAACCCAGTCTGGGGTAGTGCAAATACAAACGCTAAAGGTAAATTACTAGAGGAGTTTTGTTCAGATAATGATTTATGTATTTGCAACCTAAGGCAGATGCAACCTAAGGCTACTTGATTCTGTCCATCACCAAGGCCTGAGACTTTGTCTTGGGTCCTTTAGAACCTCTGCTGTTGAAAGTCTCTATGTTGAAGCAAATGAGCCTTCTCTTACACAACGTCGTATAAAATTATCTTTACAATACATTACTAAACTATATACTAGCGAGTCTTACCCTGCATTTAACTGTGTCTTTAATCTTTAATTAAGCTACCTCCTCGTGGTGGGTGCTGGGTCACGATAAGCGCTCATCGACCCCCCGTTGTGAACCCGGGGGTATAGTTGGTCCACCAACAAGTTTGCCGTGGGTTGGGCCCCTGTGTCGGTGGAGGACGGGAGTCTGGTGGTTGAGGGCACTGGTTCCAGGAACAGCGTTCCTTTGCCCAACACACCACTTTGCCCCTTACTTCACCTAGACGGGTGGTAGAACTGGCCCGGTTCTATCAATCGGCTGGTCACGCAAAGCCCTTTGCTACAACTGAAAATGTTGCACAAAATTTGAGAAGTATTATATGATATTTTTAAGTCTTGGCAATTTTTGAACTTGGAATTTCTGAATTTCAACTGCATAATTTCACGTATGTTTTTGCCTAGAGTCGTATGCCCAGAAGGCGGTGGCACATGGCCCAATCTGGTGGATTCATTAATCTTTTAATGTTTCTGCTGGAGTATGTCATCCGGGTATTT
Source organism: Haliotis rubra (assembly GCF_003918875.1). Taxonomy (NCBI): domain Eukaryota; kingdom Metazoa; phylum Mollusca; class Gastropoda; order Lepetellida; family Haliotidae; genus Haliotis; species Haliotis rubra. Next base: position 74,749 of record NW_025765141.1, on the reverse strand, counting down.
TTGGTGCTGTAAGTCGGAGATCCGCTTGTTTTGGGCATTGTCCCTGTGATACTCCATGATGGGTGGGGAGCTCGGATGATGGAATCTAACAAAATAACCATCGCTTATGAAACACCAACAAAAAAACCCAAACGTCCTCTTGTCAATGACCCTGTTGATGATGACCACAGACTACCCAAATCGATTGAGTATTGGCCACGTTTCCTTGTAATCGAGACTGTAGACAAGACTCCATTAAAGTTGAACCCTTTTGCAGTATCTAAGGGTATTCAAGGTATTGCTGGGGATGTAAAGAACATTAAACGTCTCCGTTCAAGTGCGCTGCTAGTTGAATGCGCGAAAAAACAGCAATCAACCAACTTGATGAATATGGAATTCTTCGTTGGCATTCAGGTCTCTCCCCTGCTCATAAAACTTTGAACACAAGTAAAGGAATTGTGAGAGACCGTGATCGATTGTTTGATGATATGACGGAACATGACATGGTATCAGGGTTGAAAGATCAATGTGTTCTTTATGTTAAGCGCTTTACAACCCAAAACAACAAAGAAACTTTCAAACGCAATACATATCTGTTTTCCTTTTCATCTCCAAATGCTCCCAAATCGCTGAAGGCAGGTTACTGTAACATTCCCGTTGACACCTACATCCCTAACCCACTCAGGTGTTTTAAATGCCAGAAATATGGACACGGTGTAAATACTTGTACATTGCTTGTTGTGTGTGCTCACTGTAGTGAGAAAAGACACACAACAGAAGATTGTAACAGTACTTTTAAAAAATGCCCCAAATGCTCGGGCGACCATTCAGCTTTTTCTAAAGAGTGTCCCATTTGGAAAGAGCAAATGGCAATTAACAAAATCAAATTTACCCCAAATATCACTTTTTCTGTGGCAAAAAAACTGGTAAAGAGATCCGACCTTCTGGAGAGTTATTCTGCAGTTGCAAAAACACCATCTGAGTCTAGCTCTAAAATAACAAAATCATCCACTAGCTGCCAAAAAACCTTGACTTGGGTCACAGAATTTGTACCCTGCAATATTATCTCAGACTGAGGAATCACTTCCTGGTACGTCAAAGTCTTCTTCTGATCATAAATCATCCTCTCAATCACGCTCACTCACTCAATCTTCATCTGACAATCAACAAATTGTTAAAAGTAAAGGTAAGCCTAAGCCTGATGCTATCAAGAAACAAAGTGGCAGAGTTCCAAAAGGGTCGCACAATAAAATTCAGTTGTTCAACAAATATGGATCTCTAGAGGACATGGACATATCTGAAAACATCCACTCTAGGGCACATAGCTTGTCGCCCTCCAAACAGGTGCGGGGCGCTGGGGTAGCCTAGTGGTTAAAGCGTTGGCTCGCCCCGCCGAAGACCCGGGTTCGAGTCCCCACATGGGTACAATGTGTGAAGCCCATTTCTGGTGTCCCCCGCCGTGATGTTGCTGGAATATTGCTAAAAGCGGCGTAAAACCAAACTCAGTCAGTCACTCAGTCCAAACAGGTGCGGGGTAGATCCCCAGTAAATCCCCCCAAAAGATAGTTTATTCCAAGAATATTGTGCAGTGGAACTGCAGAGGACACTTAAGCGATTTGCAGCTATTAGTCCAAGATTTTACACCATCAGCGATCTGTCTACAGGAGACATATTTAAAACAGACAGATACTTTTGACCTTCGTCATTTTAATGCATATCATTGTTTTTCACCTCCGGGTGATAGGGCCACTTGAGGATCTTCCATCCTAGTGATACAGAACGTTATCCATAGCCCTGTTGTACTTACTACTAATCTTCAGGCTATTGCAGTACGAATAACTTTGCACGCTGCATTTACATTATGCTCTCTCTACATATCTCCGTCTTCAACGTTTCACAAAACTGATCTTCAAGCTCTATCTGACCAACTCCCGAAGCCCTGTATTATTATGGGAGATTTAAATGGACACAACCCAGTCTGGGGTAGTGCAAATACAAACGCTAAAGGTAAATTACTAGAGGAGTTTTGTTCAGATAATGATTTATGTATTTATAATGATGGTTCAAACACATATTTACACCCTGGTACAGGAACCTATTCTGCTCTCGAGTTGTCATTCACAAATTCAGAACTATTAAATGAATTTGAATGGTCAGTCCATGATGACCTCTGTGGAAGTGACCATTTTCCTACTATACTAAAACCTGTAACTCCATCTGATGTACCTCCATCATCAAGGCAGAATTTTAAGAAGGCTAACTGGGCTTTATATGAAACACTGTGTGCTGCAAAACTGAAACCTGATCTTTTTATTGACGTTCCTGATGCTATCAACTGTTTTTCTTATGAACTGAATACCATAGCTGATGAATGCATACTGCAGTCCTCTGCAAATCCACATATCCGAAAACCATGGTTCAATGATGAGTGCAAACAAGCTAGGAAGGCAAGGAAAAAGGCAGAACATTATTTCCGTCGCCATCCTACGGTGCATAATTTGAATAAATTTAAAATGTTAGATGCTAATGCGCGGCGTACTTTTAAACAGAATAAACGCCAATCTTGGCAAAATAATGTATCTAAAATAAATTCTCGAACGCCCATGTCCAAGGTATGGAACATGGTCCCAAAAATTAAAGGTAAAGGTACTAAATCTAGCGTCCATCATCTTAAACATGGCGATCAATTACTTACAAATAAATCAGATATTGCGAATAAACTGGGTGAAATTCTCGCTAACCACTCTTCCTCTTCTAATTATGTGCCTAAATTCCAACAATATCAAAAACAACAAGAAAAGAAACCTATTAATTTCAATTCAGATAATGGGGAAGACTATAATGAACTATTTTCTATTCATGAGCTCCATACTGCTCTTGAACAAGGTCACGATACTGCTACAGGGGCTGATCATTTGTTAAAAACGCTCTAATTAATAAACAACATGCCGTGTCTATCTTTTTTGATCTTGAAAAGGCATATGACACTACGTGGAAATATGGCATTTTAAGAGATTTACATGATTTTGGATTACGAGGCCGTTTGCCTCAATTTATATCATACTTTTTAAAGAACAGACAATTTCAAGTCCGAGTGGGTTCAACCCTGTCTGATCAATATAATCAGGATCAGGGTGTCCCGCAAGGCAGTATTTTGTCTGTCACATTATTTAGTATCAAGATAAACAGTTTATCAAAGGCTTTAAACGATTCAATTGATGGATCACTTTTTGTGGATGATTTTAATATTTCTTGTCGTGGTAAACATATGCATACTATTGAACGGCAATTGCAGTTGCGTTTAAATAAAATCAATAAATGGTGTCTTGAAAACGGTTTTAAATTTTCCAAGTCCAAAACTAATTGTCTACACTTTTGTAGAAAATATAAGCCGCATAAAGATCAAGAACTATCTTTAAATGGCACCCCCATCAAAGTTGTCAAGGAGGTCATATTCTTGGGTCTAATTTTTGACTCCCATTTAACGTTTTTGCCACATATTAAATCACTTCAAGCCAAGTGCCTGAAGGCACTCAATTTGTTGAAAGTTGTTTCCAACTCAAAGTGGGGAGGGGATCAAGCTACCCTCCTCCACCTATATCGATCATTGGTCCGCTCGAAACATGACTATGGCTCCATCGTATATGGTGGGGCCTGCAGATGCAACCTAAGGCTACTTGATTCTGTCCATCACCAAGGCCTGAGACTTTGTCTTGGGTCCTTTAGAACCTCTGCTGTTGAAAGTCTCTATGTTGAAGCAAATGAGCCTTCTCTTACACAACGTCGTATAAAATTATCTTTACAATACATTACTAAACTATATTCTAGCGAGTCTTACCCTGCATTTAACTGTGTCTTTAATCCCCTCTATGAGGACTTGTACAACAAAAAACCTTCACTTGTTCCGCCTCTTGGGCACAGAATAAAGCCCTTCATTTCTGCTGCTGGCATTGAGCTGGAAAATATAGCTCCTTTCCGTCTTCTTTCTTCTCCTCCTTGGCAACTGTTGAGGCCTGAAGTTGACCTCACCCTGACAAAGTTTAAGAAATCTGAAACTAATGAATTACAGTATAAACACGAATATAATCAATTAAAAATCAACTATAATACATACAAGTCCTTATTTACAGATGGGTCCAAGGACGGTGGCGCAGTGGCATGTGCAACCGTCATTGGATCCAGAACAATGTCTTCTAGAATACCTGATAACGGCTCTATATTTACAGCAGAAGCAAATGCCATCTTAACAGCTCTTAAATATATTCAAAGACATCCCAAACATAAACAATATATAATATTTTCTGACTCTCTTTCTTGCCTTCAGGCTAATATTAAAAATCTCTCTTGCAAACATCCTCTTTTAATTGAAATAATCGAATTATATAATGATCTTGCTACTGGCCAATGCGACATCGTCTTCTTTTGGTTACCCAGCCACGTTGGCATTTCTGGGAATACAATGGCTGATCTTGCTGCTAAGGCAGCACTCAACAAATCTGTGACACCACTTCTTATTCCTTACTCTGCTTACAAAGCTAGCATTAGAACTTACATCCGTGATCTGATGCAGAAGAAGTGGGACACCCAAGTAGGTATTAATAAATTACATGCAATAAAACCCTACATTGGTTACACCTACTTGGGTTGTCAGTCCAGATTTGAAAAGGTCATTATGCGGCGATGTCGCATTGGCCATACAAGGAATACACATGCATATTTGCTTCAAGTCGAAGATCCTCCGTTTTGCATCCCTTGTGATGAAAGATCCACAGTCAAGCATGTCTTGCTTGTCTGCATTGAATATTCCATCACAAGGGATAACTATTTCAAAGTAACCACTGTGAATGATTTTTTTAATAATGTTAGTTCTCATCTAATTATTGCATTTTTAAAAGAATTAGATTTGTTAAGTGATCTGTAATTAGATATATATTTTATTATTGGTAGTTTGAATTAGTAACTGAGATTGTTAGTGGCTGTACCCTCAAAGGGGGTTGAAGTAGCGTAAGATTATTGTCCTCCTGAGAGGGTACGTAAGTCCCAAAACTTTGAAATTCAATTGAAACTTACCAGGATTTTTAAACGTAGTATTCCTGTTATTTTAATTTTGGCTAACATTTCTTATAATCACCAACGCCTGAAGGGATGGTGTAAATCCAACTAGGGTACATGCAGGTAGCAAAGGTACTGTTAGTCCCCATGGTCCCTTGTATGGTGATCTACCTTCTGTTGGTGGCGACCTATAGACTGTTTTTATATTGTATTGTCCCTATAGTGCTATAAGTGTTAAACTTTCCATGCTAGTTTTAATTCTAATTGTGATATTCTGGTTGTTTTACTGCCCTTCGTCGGCAGGATTTTATCATATCTATATCTATATTCTATTTCAATGTCAAATGTTTTCGTCACGATATGGCTGAAATATTGCCTATGTGACGTTAAATAATTACTCACTCACTCACTCATATAAAGGCCAGTAAGCCTTTTTGAAATTTCATCTTGATCATGGAGAAACATCAGATGGGGTTACAAGTTGCAGAATTGTAGGAAAGTGCTCATCCATGACTTCCACAGAGGTCATCATGGACAGACCATTCGAATTCATTTAGGAGGTTAGAGTCAGTTACTGACAAATCAAGATTAGAATAGGTACCAGTGACTGGATGTAAATAAGTGTGAGAACCATCGTTATAAACGCCCGTCATTATTTGAAATAAAATCTCCAAGTAATTTTCCTTCATTGCTTGTATGCACACTACCCCATAGTGGGTTAACGCCATTTAATTTACCCATAATGATGCAGGTCGTAAAGTGCTATGAAGATCAGTTAGTTGGAGCGTCGACGTTGGAGGAATGTACATGGAGCAGAAAGTAAAAACAATGTGCATAGTTAACCGAACTGCAACAGCCTGAAGATTGGTATGGATTAAAACAGGGCTGTAAATCACACCCTGACTTACTAAAATAGATGTTCGCGTCATGATATGGCTGAAATATTGCCGCTGTGACGATAAATTACAACTCACTCACTCACTAAAATGAAAGATCCACCGGTAGCTATATTGCCTGGTGGAGAGGATGAATGGTAAGCAGTACTGACGTACATTAAAGGTGACAGTTTCTTTGAGATATGTCTCCTGGAGAAATTGCTGACGGCTTATAATCTTGTATTAATACGTGAATATCATTGAGATTGGTCCCGAGACCTCTGCATTTGCAACGTTGAAACAGAAGAATCTTCCGTTTGTAATGAATAACTGAACGATTGTCGACGAGGGTTAGCCAGGACTGGATGAGAGGACTCAATCCATGTGTATTTGGTCTGGCAACCTACTGAATGACATGAACCGATATAGAAGTTGAGTGAGTGAGTGAGTGAGTTAAAGTTTACAGTCACAGCGGCAGTATTTCAGCCATATCGTGACTTAAGACAGTTAGAAATTCATGACAAATGCGCAAAGATTAAAATCCTGTCGACAAGGACAGTAAAACCAACTAGCATATCACAGCAATAGGAAACAAAACTAGCGTATAGCTCTAAAAGAGGATTTCAAATTAGGACAATACAATATATAATAAGGCTGAGGATCGCCAGAAACTGAAGGTAGATCACCACTCTAGGGACCATGGGGACTTACAGTACTTTGGCTACCTGCATGGACCCTAGCTGGATTTAAACCATCCCTTCAGCCACTGGCGACTGTACTGATATTTAGGCATAATAAAACAACAAATATTCTCCTATTAAAAAGGTGTGTATAACTTAATTGACTTGGGAAGTTTCGGGACTTACGTACCCTCTCAGGAGGACAATAGTTTTACAGTACTTTAACCCCCTTCTAGGATACAGCCACTAAATATCTTAGCTGCTAATTTATTCTATCGATTATAAAATACCATTAATATATTCACAAAGCATATCAATCAAAATTTATCAATCATTTCTATTTCTGTTAAAAACTCAATGATTAAATGATAGTTAGTTTAACTAAAAAGATCACATTTTTAACATTGAAATATTTATCCCTTGTGATGGAAAAATCAATGCAGTCAATCAATGCAGTCAAGCAAGACATCACAAGGGATGCAAAACGGAGGATCCTCACCTTTTAGCAAATATTCGAGGGTGTATCTTGAGTGGCCAATGCGACATCGTCGCATGATGACCTCTTCAAATCTACACTGACAACCCAAGTAAGTATAACCCATAGTTGGCTTAATTTCATGTAAGTTATTTATGCCTACTTGGGTATTCCACTTCTTCTGCATTAGATCACGAATGTATAATCGAATGGTTGCTTTGTAATCGGTGTATGGAATAAGAAGTGGTGTCACAGATTTGTTGAGTGCCGCCTTAGTAGCAAGATCGGGCATTGTGTTTCCAGAAATGCCAACATGGCTGGGAAAGCAACAAAAGACAATGTCGCATTGGCCAGTTGCAAGATCATTATACAATTCAATAATTTCAATTAAAATGTTGTAAGTGTAAGGTCAACTTGTTGCCTAACCAATTGCCAAGGAGACATTTAGCTCTATCCCGAACTATCCCTCTGCATGAATTCAGTGATTTGTGCACCGAGACAACAACCTTAGTGTTAACAAACTCCTGGAGGTCCAGCAGGTTAATAGATTGCTGTTTTCGAGCACATTCAACAAGCAATGAACCACTGCGAAGACGAGTTACATTCTTCACTTCTCCGCGAAAGAATTGATTTTCAATGGATTTTCATCAGCAGAAGATAGAACGATTAACTTTGGCCAATATTTCCCAACATCTGGACAAACTTCTTCATCAGAAGACAAAGATTGTACGTGGCGACGTTTAGTTGTTTTCGAAGAACCAGGGTTTTGGTATTGAGACATGGCGTACGAATAGTATTCAACAGCCTCGATCCCCACCCGCCATCGAGTGTCAACACGGACGGTGTTGCAGAGGTAACCATCTACAACACCAGGGCTAAAAGGGTGTTATACTCCACGAAATACAACGTGAATAGCCATATTTGCCTACCAATAAACACTGCCAGGCTGATTCGGCCCATAACGGGTAATTTGAGACATACAGAATTCAGAGGGCGACATTACCAGATTGACCCGTGAGCCACTACCTTCACCAAACCCCAATAAATTAAATGTGCAAAAATAGTTCTATGCACAGGGCATGGCGTGACCAGCCGATTGATAGAACCGGGCACAGCAAAAGTAAAACTGATTTTAACAAATATGTGTCATTGTGAAGCAACACAACTAGTGATAAATTTTAACATAAATTTTATTACACGAAATGCCCAACTACTGAGTGCAAAGAATATAATAAAATACACTGGAAAAGCTTTCATAAAAAACACAGAAATATAACTCTTAACGCTTAAATGCTCATGATGGCCAAGGGGAGATAACAAGTAACCTACTCCTGTGAAGCTCCCATAAAATATAGTATAGTGATTCACAATAACATGAAGGTAGTCAAATCATGAGAACATACAAACATGACTCAAGGTATACACAGATATCTTGAAACTCACAACGCTTATAACCTCAACATATTAATCTGTATAACATTAAACATGTTTAACAGTAACATATCCCTCCCATAAAATTAGAGGGTAAACTATGATAAAATATCAGTGACCACACCCTGTGGTACCTTAGTATGGATGTAATGTTGATAGAACACCTCAGAACTCTACCATCGCCCATTGTTTGAACAATCTTAGGATCAACACCCTTCTCTATTGCATGTGTTGCACCTGTTGGCCGATAGGATTTTGCAGAAAAGTCACGACCACCTAAACCAGCCAGCTGAATACCAGTCTCCAGAATATGTCCCACTGTAGCAGCCGTTATAGCGTTGAACGGCGGACGTAAACTTAAAAAGACTGGTTTCCTTGCAACTAACTGTCTTTGCCCTTTTGTACGGTCAATGTAACAAGGAAGGGCAAGCGCAGGATCCAACTTAGTATCTGAGTGTCTCTGAAGTTCAACGGTAAAACCTGCTCTACTAATGTCATTTTTTATTCCATACAACTTTATCTTGGCTGTGCCCTCATCTGTAAACACAATGTCACTTGCAGATAGCACCATAGGTGTTTCAGTATGTGAAACAGGGTCAAACAGCATCCCCTTGGGAGCAATATCAGACGGTCTCAACATCCATGTTAGCGCCATCCGACAAATGGTTTTAAGTCCCAAGTCTTTAATTGATAATTGGTCATTATTGTCCATACCTGAAAACAAGGCCCAACATGCTTCAACAGGCATTATTGATGAGTATTTCATAGGTTCACAAGTACCAGATTTAACCAGGGCGGTAACTAACTGTCGAACAGCTGATATTCGAGATAAATCAGGGAGGCGAACCGCCTCGAACATCGCTGACATAGCTGCTAAGGCAGTGTTTAGTACAGATCTGGCGTTTTTCAGAACAATCTGCTAGCATACAGAGAAAAGATACAGTGGCTACCTCAGACACAGGTTGGAAATTATAACTATGCTTTTTAGAAAACACGCAGAGCCTGTTTAAGATAGCATTATAAGACCGCAAAGTTGACTTAGCCCAACAAAGAGGGAATTGTGCTATTGCCCTCTCAGGCCAACCCCTAGATCTGAGCTCACTCCGCCACAAACTCTCAAAGCAAGAATTTTCCAACCCAGATTCCGCCTTCGCTCTTGAACTGGGTCCATCCTTTGGAATGCTGTCTTGCAATTTGGAATCTTGATTTGGGGTGCTATCGCAATTTCCTTTAACTTCTGGAACCACACCTGACCTGGAAATAGAGGGGCAATCATTGTTGCACTCGCCTTTGCTGAATGATTTTCTCGATAACTTTGGGTAGAAGACAGAACGGTGGATTCACCCAGTTGTTGTGACTGTCCCAGTCGTCCTGTGCCAGAACATCCACCCCTGCACTCAACGGTTCGTAAAACCGACTTTTGAAGTTTGGTAAATGAAATCTGTCGAACGTGTGGGGACCCCAGTCTCTGCCCAACATTCTGAAAAACTGAGGGTGTAACATCCAATTGGCCTTGTCTAGAGTGCGACTCAAGGCATCAGCCGTCAAGATTTCCCTTCCTGCCAAATGCCTGCAACTCAGCAGAAGTCCACAGTCTTCTTCCTCTGCACATATTGCTTTGGCAATTTTTGTCAAGTATACATTTGGACCTCCATTGTTGGAGATATATGCAAGCGCAGTTACATTGTCCGACAACAGCTGTATATGTTTATTATACACATAACGTCTGACTGATATCAGGCCCATCAAGATGGCATAAAGCTCACGCTCTCAACAAACTACATAAACTACTAACTCTATTGTTCCATTCACCCGAGGGGTGGTGGGGTAGTCTAGTGGTTAAAGCAATGGCTCGTCACGCTGAAGACCCGGGTTCGAATCCCCACGTGGGTAAAATGAGTGAAGCCCATTTCTGGTGTCCCCCGCCGTGATATTTCTGGAATATTGCTAAAAAGCGGCGTAAAACCAAACTCAGTCAGTCAGTCAGTCCATTCACCCGACGCAAACTTTCCATCAAATACGGCACCCAAAACGATACCGGAAGCGTCGGTTGTCAACTGCCCATCAATTGGTCTGTCAATAGTAGTTCTAATATTCCATTCATCCACAGCATCCAACCACCACACAAGTTTTCCGGTGGCCTGCCTAGTAAGATATAGTACAGTGTCCCAAGACGTCCTTGATGCAATCAACCTGTATATCTCACGTAAAAACAACTTCGCCGGGGATACTACCCAAGCAACAGAAACACACTGTCCTGCGATTTGAGCTAGGGACCTAGCACTACAACACTGTCTTCTTAATACCTGTCTTATGCTCTGCTTGATACGGTACATCCTGTCCTTCCTAACCTTAATGACTGGATGACCTGTTGAAGAAATAGAATTAATGGTGTAAGCAAGATACTCCACCTCTGTAGCAGGAATTAGGGAAGACTTGTCAAAATTCACTTTAACACCCAAATTATGTAAAGTATGTAGTAGTAGATCAGAATGATCTGTAATCAGTGAAATCTGTGCACAGACAACAAAATCGTCTACATAGACAGAAACTTTCACACCTAAAGATCTAAGATAAGATACTATGGGTCTGATAACTTTATAGAAGTAAAGGGACTGCAACTCAGACTAAATGGCAACACACACCATCTGTAGAAACATTCATCAAACTGGAATCCAAGAAATCTCTGTCATTTGGGTGTATAGGAACATGATGAAAGCCATCCTTTATGTCCACTGTAACAAGCTTATCATCACATTTCAGTATATCAGCACGAATATCATCATTTTTAAAACTTGATTTCAATCAACAATGGTTAATCTCACGAAAATCTGTGATAAGTCTTAACTTATTGTTCTAGGAACGCAACCTAAGAGAAATATATATGTTGGCTGAACACCACACTGTTCTATGTATCCTGCTTGCAATAAAAGGTGAATCTCATTTCGAACAAACACTTGTTGTTTAGGAGAAAACTTATGATTGTCAGGGTGGAAACCATCTGGTGTTGTCTCCAAAGGAATACGTACACCTTTACTCATCCACTGAAGAACTTGTTCCGAGGCATGAATCTTCCGCCAGTTGTTTATAATCTTCCATTTCTCCGTCACACACTTCCTGCATCAAACGATCCGCCATTGTTGTTTACAGTTCAGGGTCACGTGCTTCCGCTCCACCGGTGTTATGTCGCCCACGAGAAAACGATCTGCCAGGAAAGTGCGAAAATACATCATTTCGTGCGCGAAAAAGTGTCTCTTCCTCGCTGAAAACCTCTGTTACGCTGAGGACGGTAGACAGTAGACATTGATGCCGAACTTCGAAGATTCTCTAATGCGTGTGACGAAAACCCAGACGTATTACGCTGAAGTGACCTGAAGAATCTCGAAACAGTCGGGTCGAACTGACCTTTAACCGCGAGAGCTGCAAACTCGTCCTGAAGATACGCTACTTCTGTTTGAAGGATGATTGAAATCTGATTATGACGACTGTCACAGCCCACATGACCACATTCTGGATGTGCCTTTTTTGTCCAATCAACTACTCCAAGGGAAAAGGGAAGGACTGGCACAGCAAAAGTATTGGTGGTTTTGACCTAGCATTTGACCTAGTTTCTAGCATTTAGCTCTGAGTTCTGCGATTTTTTTAAGCGTGTTTTATACTCGGCCCAATGATTGTCTTGGATCTGGGCATTCCGGAGCTTATCTGGAACTTGCATTCCAAGAAAGCTGTAGTCCTGATCTTCCACGCAATGCTCAATAACTCCTCCCTCTTGTAACTTGAGCGATTCATCATCAATTACCTTACTACGTTCAAATGAAGAGTATTGTATTTGTCAAATACAAATGTCATGCCAATATCTTTAGACAAAAACTCGACAAGGAGAACCTGCTCTTTTAAATTGGTATCTCCTTTGGCAAGGAGCTCGATCTCATCCATGTAAAGGAGATGAGTAAGTGGTGTTGGGCATCTGTGCTGAGGAAGAAAGCTCAAAGGGTTTAATGACAAACAAAAAAGAAAAGGACAAAAGGAGCCCCTCTGGAATATTCCCCTTGTGATTGGAATATATTCCAAAGTCTGCACCTGCCCTAACAAGTACATCTGAAGCTGAGTCTATCAGCAACTCACTAAAGACTTGAGTAAATGAAAAAGTTGCTCAGGGAGGTCAATACAATGGGGAGACTTCAGAATCCATACATGAGGGACAGAGTCGTATCCTATTTTGTAGTCAATCCAGCACATGGAGAGGTTGCGACGATATTCAGTTTGAACAACGGGTTCTTGTCCTGTAAGACTATTTTCCCTTGGCATCAAATTATATTCGTAGATCCATTAGTATGAGCTTTAAATAAAATGAATCCAAATCAATCACATAACTTCTATTAATAAATCTATGCACTGGCCTCCTGTTACATCACATATTAACTTTAATATCATCCGGGGAAGTTCTCGAAAGGTAACCTGGTACTAAAAAATCCTAATTCACATAAAGACCATGGAGCCCACATTGCTGCTCATATTCTGGTTTTGGTATCATTTAGTACCACTTTATAAAAAACAACTGATATCACATAACATGGTGATAAATAACGTCAAGTTCAAAATGAAAATAAGAACTGCAGATATGAATGATTCAACCAAGATTTCTATTTGTATTATTATAATTCAGGACGCTCTGGACAACAGTAACACACCAACATATCGAAGTGATTATTTTTACAGCCTTGCAACAAAGGTTAGTTCATGTGGTGCCAACTATTATCATCTCGCTTCATCTGGCGACACCACTGTTTAAGTTAGGTCTAACCATAGTTAGACTGTGACTCGTCTTTCAATGGGCTAACGTAAGATAAACTACGAGCTCTATTTGTATCAAACCGTCATGGCTTCATAAAAAAAACTCGTTAGTCTGTCATTAAGGTAGAGTGCCCCCTATAATTTTACTCATTTCCGTTCTCGCAACAAACACTGTATCTTTCATCTGAAAAGTGGCTTGAGCTACCTCTTACGTTTCCATAGTCTTGTGTTCAAAACGAAGCAGTGTTTCTTCCCATGAAGGCGTGAATTTAAGTCAATAACAAGATCGGGACATCGCTATATGGACTCGAATGTTTTTATATATTTCATATCCAGACGTTTTGTGAGTGATACAAATTCCATTTCTGACAAGTGTATACTATGAAGGAAAAAGCCGATATCCAAATCATGAGAACAGCCTATCGTACAGCCTACAGAGTTCTCTTCAGTTTGGCATTGTCACTATCATTGGCATTGTCATATTCCTAGTCATAGCCAGAACAGAAAGGAGTGCCTGACACACGGTTTATTCTACGTTTTGGGAGAAATCGCCCACACCATTATGTCTCTGTAGCTTATAAATGCGTGGTGGTATATCAAGAAAGGAACTATGGCACTATAACGGAGAACTTGTTCCATCTTTTTCAATTTTAAATGCGTGCATATTTTACAAGCTGATAAACATGGTATGACTTCGCATTGATGCCCAAAAATATTTAGTGACTGTATGAAAAATATTGGAGTTTTTGAAAATATTACATAGAAGAAGAAGACGTTTATTCAGTATTTGAGGCCACATGGCCAAGAGTACAAACTTATAAGAACAATATTGTGCGGATGGACAGACAAAAACAATGTAATTATTACATTTTCATACAGGCAAGTTACGCTTTAGAAATAATGCTATTGACTTCAATAGATGTGCATTTGTTGTTAAAAGTTGTTTAAATTTTAATCTTGATGGGAACGTATGGTAATAACTAGGTAAGTACAGTTTTCTTTGTACAGAATAGAATGGACACACAAGTAAAAAATGAAATTCATCCTGTGTAACATTGAAATCACATTTGTCACATATTGATACATTGAAATTTATATTATTATTATAACGTTGTTGTTGAACATTTAACTTATGACTTAAAAAGCCGAATTTACATAGAATGCGTATAAGGTCCTTGTTATGACAAAGTTCCAATTTGTATTTTTTTATTACATATTGCGATTACATTGTCAAAAATTGAATTGATACAAAAGTAAGCCTGATTTATTTGTGTGAATTAGATATAACAAGGCCAGGTCATTTGGTTTTATTGGAAAGGTACATGTATGTGAATGTAAAACATCTAGCTCATAAAGGACATGTCTATATTTTGTTACAGCATATAGACATGCTACGGAAGTTAAATAAGCCTTTTGTCACAGACCTGAAAAGTTATGTGCATCCCAAAATAGGATGGGTACTTGTCCAATTCTAGATTAAGATGAATAGTACACTTTCTTAAAAGATTTGACGTAGGAGAACAGTATCATTTAAATATAACGTTGTAATAACTCTTTCTCGATTTTGTTGTAGCTCGAGCTAAGAGGATATTTTAAGATTGATAAGATAATACGGATGTGAACTAAGATGGATGGACACCAACACTGAATGCAGGTTAGAACTTCGTTTGTAAGGACATTTCAGAAAAGAATTTACATTAAAAGATCACCGTTTTCGGTTTTTAAAAAGAGTACACGTTCGATGATAGTCATATATTTGCACTCTTACAGCTGCATCTTGGTGTCATTTCGGATATCGTCCTTCAAAACTGTGGTACATTTGTACTTCAAAGTTGGCCATTAATACTAAATAGTACAAAATCTGTTATTACGTAGTTGACCAAGATTACTAGATAGTGAAAAGTCTGTTACATGTATAGCTGCCCTAGAGCCACATAACTGTTCAAGTTTGTGGGGGTAGGGGCTCGAGAACGAAAAACAAATAAGAGAATATCGTTGAAATCAGACATACCTTTATTGTCATTTGCATGATGGAGGGAATACTTACAGAAATACGGCACCCGAGAAGAGATGGGTGCTGGGTAACACTCTTCAAACCCCCGTGTGGATCCGGGGCATATGTGGTCCACAGCACCCCATTGATGGTCGTAAGGTCGAATTGGGCAACCTGTTTGCCGTGGATTGCGTCCCTGTGTCGGTGGTGGACGAGGGTCTGGTGGTTGAGGGCTATGGTATCATCTGAGTATCTTTGGTGCTGCAAGTCGGAGGCCCACTTGCTTTTAGCATTGTGCTTGTGGAATTTTGGCCACGAATTTTCGTGTACGAGACTTTTGACAAGTCACCTATAAAATTAAACCCCTTTGCAGTATCATGGTATTGCAGGTGAGGTAAAGAATATCAAAAGATTCCGTTCAGGCTCCCTTCTTATAGAATGTAGCAGGAAACAGCAATCAACCAAACTGTTGTCAACCGAGTTGTTTGTTGGAGTTCCGGTTTCATTTTCTCCACACAATGCTCTGAACACAAGTAAAGTGATTGTCAGAGATCGAGATCGATTGTTTGCTGATATGACTGAACTCGACATCGTATCAGAAATGAAAGAGCAAGGAGTGACTTTCGTTAAAAGATTTACAACCCGGATTAACTCTGAAACAAAACCCACTAACACCTATCTCTTCCACTTTTCTTCTCCAAACATTCAAAAATCAGTTAGAGAAGGATATTTCAATATCAGTGTTGATACCAATATTCCAAACCCACTGAGATGTTTCAAGTGCCAAAAGTACGGCCACGGTGTCAATACCTGCACAAACTCTGTAACATGCGCACATTGCAGTGAGAAAACCCATGTTACTGAGGATTGCAATAACAACATTAAAAATGAACCAACTGAACAATCCTGTATAGAGACAATTTTACATATGTTTGATGATATTTGGACCTTTGGTACATTTCCATCTTCATGGCGTGATGCCATAATTGTCCCCTATTCCTAAACCTGGACCTGGCCATACCGATCCTCCAAATTATAGACCTGTTTCACTTATTAGCTGCGTTTGCATAACCATGGAACGCATGATTAATAATCGTCTCGTTTGGTACTTGGAAACTAACAATCTTCTCACTGATATCAAAAGTGGTTTCCGTAAAAACCGTAGTACCAATCATCATTTGGTGCGTTTAGAATATTTTGCAAAGAATGCCATAATTAAAGAACAACATGCAGTGTCGATCTTCTCCGATCTGGAAAAGGCATATGATATTACATGGAAACATGGTATTATAAGAGATCTACACGATTTTGGATTGCGAGCCCGTTTACCTCTTTTTATATCTAAGTTTTTAAATGACAGACAATTTCAAGGCTGCATGGGTATCAACACTGGCTGATCATTACAAACAGGACCAGGGTGTCCCACAAGGTAGTATTTTGTCCGTCATATTATTTAGTATAAAGATAAATAGATTATCAAGTTTGAAACGATTCAATTGATGGATCATTATTTGTGGATGATTTTAGCATTTCCTGTCGTGGAAAAAACATGCATACTATTGAAAGGCAATTGCAATTGTGTCTGAATAAAATTCACAAATGGTGTCTCAAATTTTCAAAATAAAAAACAAATTGTATCCACTTTTGCCGAAAATAAGAACCTCTCAAAGACCCAAATGTTACATTTTTGCAGTAATTGAACAAAACAAGTCTCAGATCTAACGTTCAGATTATAATCCCAGACAAGAACGTAAGTAAAATGCACATATAAAACCACAAATATCACTCAAATACACAACACCCCTTCATGTAAAATAGACTCACTTTAAGAAAATTGACTAAGAAAATTGACATCATGGCATTTCCATCAAATTTTGAGTATTTTAAAACGCTTGCAATATAAAACACATATATCATTAAAACCTGCACATAAAAAAATAGTATTCACCTGAAGAGTGGTTCTCTCTGAGCTGTATATCAAGTAATAGCATCGAAAACATCTCTTCGTCATGTTGCCATGTTGTGCCAAGTAGTATATACAATGGGGGTTTTGGACCAGGTCCAACAAAAGCCTCTGCAAAGCCTTATTTCCCAAATAAGGCTTTGGTCGGACCCTTAGCTCTTGCTACCATTACCCCTACTATAAAAATGTTTGAGACGCCAGCGGGATACGAACGCCCAATGTTATACCTCACAAATGCACCGCTTAACCGACTGAGCTACCGGCGACATGGTTGAAGTATGTTGGTTTAACAGGTCTATCCTGGGATAGCATCATCCAATGCTGGGCTGCATCTAACGAGCCGCTATACCACGTTAACCTCGATGAAACAGTTTAATGTGAATCGCCTATAATCTCTTTGGTGTTCGTAATAAAGGCTTGCCGGGCTTTTTGTACTCGCTGTTCTATGTACTTTTTTTTTCTCATCCTCACTGATAGCAGACTTATGAGACTTGGATCGAATCTCTTGTTTCATTTTGTTATATTTTGTGAGTTCAGAGAGGATTGAACGAAACTCCTCCTCGGAGATCTTGCTGTCAGTGAGTGCAGTGGAAATACGCTCGCTTACCGTGTTCAGCTTTGCTTCAGCCAGAACCCTGATCTCGTCGTGTTTCAATGCCTTAGGATGCAGTCTGCGCGATGCAAACTTAAGCGCCAACCCTAACACCCCTGCCACCCCAGCTGTTATTTCAATGCCTAGCACTACAGGGGTAGCCACGATGGTAGCTACCAACCCAACACCTGCCGCCCTCAGCCCCATGCTGGTTGCCATGAGGGCAGTGTCAGCCCCGTCCACGATATTGAAAGCTCTATGGTACTTCTTACATAGTGCTTTACGCGTGTCGTGGTCTTGTTCTAGTTGGCGTTTTACATCACATAACTGTCTCAAACGGAACCAGTCTACGGTTTCCAGGGTCTTCGCTACTTCCTCTACGACTGGGTACAGACCCATCCTGTGTGCCTATAATATATCTCATTAGATATTTTTTATTTGGGCTTCAGTTAATGACCGTCGAATGTACTTGAAGCTTATAAGTCTTAAATCCATGTGCAGGGAAATAGGTGAGAGGCTAATAGGTAACACTGAGGTCACACTAACTCCCTCGTGGTGTAAAGTGTCTCTAAAATCCTTTTGGGGATCCATTTGTATAATGAAACGGTGAAGGGGTACGTCGTCACCTCTACGTCTTAAAGGTAGGGAATACCAGGTTATTGTCACCCCAGGTAAAAGTTGTAGTTCTGTTCTTTCTTGCGGGGATACCTCGCGTCTGCGGAGATCAAATTCTATGATGAGTGTGAAGTTTTGTCTAGCAATCATAAGATCTTGACGGAGATTGGGACCGGTAAACCTTAACTCCTCCCCCCAGCGTGTCTCTAACATGTTGCTCGTTTCATAATGTGCTACCTTAGGACGTATTATATCAGACCCCGGAATGAAATCCCCAAGCAAGACAACGTTGTTCTTAATTTTAGAGATATTCCCATCCTGGTCTAACGAGATATAAGGTGAGGCAAGGGTAATGTTGAGCAACCACTTGGGTTCTGCCAGAGGCACTCGTGTATACACACGACCTCTTAAGTGTAGGACGTATAAGCCTTCCTTGCCACGCTGATCGAATCGCTCTGTGTCTCCTAGGTCCCCGAGTGTGGGTTTGGGGAGATGATCGGCCATTGCCGCCCGCCTATACACATTGTCTTTCAAGTGTAGGACGTATGAGCCATCCTCACCAGGCTGATGGAATCCCTCCGTGTCCCCTAGGTCATTAAGCGTAGTGTTGGGACGATGACTGGCCATTGCTATAATACTACTACGATATAGTTTCCAACTGGTTTTCTGATAATAGTTCAGGGGTGAACTTTACCCCCCATGAAGTGTATGTTGTCAGGTAGGAAGATCTTGGTTAGTGATATCGTGTTTTCCACGATCACCGTGACACCCTGCAGACTGGTGTTGGAGCCGACACCCACCCGCACGTAAACTGTGCAAACGTGATACTGGTGTCGTTTTGCCCACCCGAGTTTGATCCCCTTCACGATCTCGACATCACCCTGTGATGGTTCCCCTAGGTAGACTTTGATGATCAGTGTTGAGTTTGCCGTTAGACTCTCCAGGATGTTGACCACGCCTTCGAATTCAGACACCAACTGCAATGTCACGTTTTGCATTCCCGGTTTACTCGATAGCATGTGGGCTGCCATACTGGCGAGTGGGCTGATGACTACGCTATGTCTCTGAGTCGGGACGTAAGCCACGAGCAGGGTTCCATTGTTCACGACTTTGTTTAGGTGGTTGTCTTTGTTATCCGTGAACACGTAGGGGGAGCCGAGCCTAATATTGAGAAACCAGTCGTCTTTATCGGGTAACAACACCCACTTGTCTTCTTCGGTGAAGACGAGTGTATATGGTTTGTTTCGGGCGATGGTAGTGCTCTCAACATCGTCTAAGTCAAACAGTTTGCCCCCGAACGATGGGTATATTATCCATTTATTATCCCCGGTGTTGACTAGGGTGTACTGAGTGTTGACTGTCGCTCTTGTGGTATCTACTATATCACCTAGGGCTCCACCGGAGGGGACTTCAACGCGTTTGTAAATGTTGTTTTTCAGTTGCAAGGCGTACAATTTACCATCTACTCCGGGAGCGTCGAATCCGCGTGTGTCCCCGAGGTCGGAGATCCCCACATTGACGCATTTTTTCAAATCCCGGGCCCTTGTGCGCTGGTCATTTTATGTGAAGCGTTAAGCTGAGGTATCCTATATTGACGGGATTATGATTTATATCTAACACCGATATTATCAGCTCAGGTATGTTGCCCTGAGTCAACCTCTTATACTGCCGCAGTGAAAACGACTCGGTTCTACCGTCGTTGTATTTCTCCGTTTTCACTGGTACGGCTCTCAGTATAGAGGAAGGGTGACCCCCTTGAATGTTGTACGTTGTGCTCACATGACCAAGATGAATGTACAGCTCTCGGTACAGTACTAGGTCGGGTAACTTCATGCCTGTGACGGTAGTTGTTGGTTTTATCTCGTCAGGGGACATACCGAGTGTCCTCGCCAATGGCCGGCCGAGCCTCAAGGAGTTTCTTCCGTTGTTGATTAACACCACTGTGCCGTTTGAGTCGTTCATCTTGAGTTCGGCTCCCAGTGGTTTGGAGACCTCATCGCTTAGAGAGCACATGCTGTAGTAGCCGTCAGTTATCTGGCTGCGAGCTCCACTAACGAACAGCTTATTGTTGCTGACGTTGATGTTAGTCCATTGCGGTAGGTAGGTGATATCGCAGAGTGCGACTTCGAGTTGACCCGACGTATTCTCGATCGTGTGCGTCAGCTAAATGGCCTCGCCGCTCGTTATTCCTGTAAGTGTTATGTACATGTTAGAGTATATATACTCATTATATAATAGTTTTAAAATGGATTCCCCTGGAGTGTCTTACTCCCCTGGAGTGTTTTACCCTAAACTGGACATAGATTTCTCCCCCCATGAAGATCGCGGTCGCTGATGGGATGTATTTCAACGCCCAGCTTTTAGATGTGTTCAGCCTCTATAAATTTTCGGTGACTAAAGCTAAGGTAGTCCATGCTTGGTTCAACAACCCGATGCAGTTCTGGCAGAATCAACTTAACTTCACTGTGTGGTGCGCTACAATGGGGTGTGGTGTGGCATTGACCGACACTCGGCGTGGACCGCTGAGTCAGTCTGTGTTCACGTTCCACGTGTACTACCAGGTCAGGCGTATCCTTAAAGAAATCAGCGTGGTCCAGTCCCACAGGACAACGCATGGAACGCAGTAAACAGCAAGTACAATAGGCGGACCTACGAACGTATTTGCAATGAATCCGAACTAAACCCGAAGACGGATTGGCGTTTGCCCGGGACCGAACCACGGGTTGGGTATCCCCATCATTCACAACATGCACCTCGTGGATGCCAGCGAGAAGTTGAAAGAATGGGGATACAAGTCGTATCATCACCTCACAACCAACGAGTGGGATTACCGTTACATGGCTTTCAACAACAGCAAGGATTACCGAGTCTGGAGGTTCGAGCAGGGGGCAGCGGATGACTGGAAAAAGTTTATGTTGGAGACGTCGTAATGGTTTACTCGTGCCGGTGTAATCAGGTTGAACGACTCGATTCGAACGTACGTGTGGGCGCTGTTTGGTGCGCAGACGCAAAAGCGTTCCAACATCCTCGGTAAGGGGACTGCTTACGACGCTCAGAAACAGTTCGTTGTCAACGTTGAGGATGCTATCGATGCTCCAGTTGATCTCCTGAGTGCCATCAAACGCTACCAAAACGTGTTGGAATATGCCAGGTCGAAAGTCGACTACGTGTTCGATGTGGGACTGTACATGGCCCTGAGTGATATGCAACTGAGAGTAAAAAAAGTGGTGGGATACAACAACGAAATAGTCATAGTCACGGCGGACCAAAAGTCACGGCGGACCGATCGTAAAAAAGCCATGGTGGTTGGTGGGGTAGCTTTGGGGCTTATTTGGTTAAAAATTCCTTAGCCGCTACGTACACCAGACCCGCCACGGCGATAATGGCTGCCCACAGGTTTTGACTAAGCCACGTGGCAGTTTTAGCAACCACGAGACGATGCTACCCAGAATGCCGGGTAGGGCTTTGGCAGCCTTACCAGCCAGTTTAGCCAGGGCCTTTTTATCCAGGATTTGACGCCCCCACCACTTGGTGTGCCACTGGCGCCGGCAGGCGTGGGGGTACCCCCTGTCAATGACACCACCAGGGTTGATATGATGAATCCCAATGCAGTCAGAATGCTGGCAATGGTGATCCCTTGCTCCCGGAATAGGATCCGAATCCTGTGAGCTAGCGTGGTGTCCTGGTAGAGGACTCGATCAACGGTTTCCCACGCACGGCTGACCTGGGATCGAAGCTGGTCTCGGAAGGAGGATGCCGTTTCCAGCCGGGTCTTCCTTTCCTCTTCCAAATTATGTATTCGTTCCTCGATGGTGGCTTTCAGAGACTCATCCTCCGTTTCACCGAGTTTGACCTTTTCATGGGCGAAGTGGTCGTCTATCGCGTCCAGTTTGGCCGTGTTGTTCATGAGATGTCCGCGAATGGTTTGCATGGCCTTGTCCAGCCCCCGTAGTTCCCGAATGGTAAATTCGAACCCGGGTAAGGGTTTGTTATGGTATGTGGCCAACAGCTTTTCGATGTTATCAGTCATGTCTTGATCCGATGTGGCGCCCCTGACGTCTTGCAGATCTTGAACAGCCTCCTTGGGAAGCTTAGGCCATGCGTCACCGTAATCTATGAAGCCTAGTTCATCACGGATAAAGTCACTCCCATGGCGACTGCCGAGTGTTGATAAGGCAAGCGGTTCTCTAGTGGGCTTATTCATGAGATCGATCTCCGGGCGACCACTCAGTCTCAGCGTGCCATTGTCATCAACAAAAATCTTGGAATAGTCTCGCCCCCATGGCTCCACATAATTTTTATCCCCTTTTAAACCATCGTAAAACCTGTTGACGGCCTGCTTCACGAGTTCGTTGCCTTGCGAGAATGAGGCTTCATTCTCGAATGTGGTGTCATCCTCGAATGCCTGAGCACTATCATCCCACATATCCTCCATAGGTATGTACTCAGCCATTATTTAGTATTAAAACTTATATATTTCATTTATATAACAATGTATGGTAGAAAACTAGATCCTTTCAGAAGATCAATAGAGCCACTAGGTGTCAGAGCTGTGCGCCAGTCGGTGACCATCACCAACAATCCCAGCAAGATAGACCAGAATCAAACGCTGCTGGTTAGATTCATGAACCTTGGTGAGAATGACCTCATTGTACCAGGCACGGTTCGACTGGCGTTCAACCTCACGTTGACCTCCACCAACAACAAACGCGAGCTAGTGCAGAACGTAGGTCCAGGCATCATCAAGAAAACCACTATCAAGATCAGCGGTAACGAGGTGCTGAGCATCGATGACAGCGACGTGTTCCACTGCTACGGGGATCTCTGGAAAAGCGAGGGAGAACGCGTCAGTGACATGTACCAGGGTATCAGCAAATCAACTCGGTTGCGCATGGGGTATGGTTTCACGCAAGACCAGCTAGACAAGATATCGGACGGTGAAAAGGCCATCGCTCAAGCGTATGGGAACAAGTTCTGGGTGGCTTCTGGTCGACATGGTCACTAGCCCGGAGCTGGCCAGGCAGGTTCGAAGCCAGTACTCGGGGAAGATGGCCATGCTGTACAATCGCATACTGAGGCATAGATCAGTTGTGCGAGATAAGAGCGACACTGTGTGGAACATCAACCTGATCGTGCCGGCGCAATCGATGAAAGGTATCCTGGTCGTCCCCGTGGAGGATTATGAGCCGTTCCGGAGGGACAGCGAGAAGTTTTTCAACCCCAAGATTGAAAATGTGGAAGTGACCATCGAGGGCGTGCCCAACCAGCTGTTCAGTCATGGTATGAGGGAATACCAGCAGTGGGATGAGATAAAAAAGCTACCGGCCATCAAACAACACCCATACATAACCAAAGACCTGGACCTATCCTCCGTGCAGATCGGTGAATACCTGACCAACAAGTACGCCCTATGGTTGGACATGCGATCCACGGATGACGATAAACTGCACGGTAGCGGTCGCCGCATAGACAACGGCAGCGAGGGGATAACTATCCAGATTACCAAGAAGGCTCAATCTGCGGGCAAGTTGAAACTATATCTGTACGTTATTATGGACGCGCAACTTAATATAGACAATGGGAGATTCGTGCAAGCCATCTACTGATGGCGGCAAGCCATCTAATGGGTGCTGGCCACTGCCTTCTGATTTACCCCGCGACCCACACTGCGCCATAGTGTGCGGGAAGACTGGCTGTGGGAAGACCGTTTTCGTGCTTTACATGTTGGAGGGTTACTACAAGGATGTGTTTGACAACATCGTTATCATGTGCCCTACTCTGAGCATGAATAAAACGTACACGGAAAGACCTTGTGTAATGACGGACCCGGACGTACACAAAGTCGACCCGGGAACACGCCTGCAGGACTGGTTGAAAGCTCTTCACGAGAAATTTAAAGGGGAGTCGACACTGTTCATACTGGATGACTGAAGTGCTAATCGCGAGATAACAAAAAAGAGAGACATGCTATCGTACCTGGCCTTCTCTGGCCGGCATGCAAATCACAGGGTCTGGGTACTAACGCAGAAGTTCAACTCAGTGTTGAAAGACCTCAGGGAGCAGACGCGATGGGTGGCCTTATTTCACTGCAAGGACAGGGATTCGTTCGAGGAGTGTTTGAGAGAGAACGATGTGATGAGCAAACATGATAGGGAACGTGTGAAGAAACAGCTCGCTGAAACTAAACACGCTAAGGTCGTGCTCAAGACCCACCAACCCGTGGCCTATAGGGTGTTTTAGCTTAGCAAAGCTTAGCAAAGCTTAGCAAATGCTTAGCAAAGCTAAGTAAAAGCTAAGCAAAGCTTAGCTCTTAGCGTTTAGCACTTATCAGTTATAGCTATGGTATTTGAAGTGTTTGTCGTGTGCAACTTAACCTTCATTTCTCTGTGTTTCGCCTATATCGTATATTATATAGTTAAAACTAAAACTTACTTATCACATTATAAGATGGAGTGTGAGGAATTGCTCAAACAATTGTTGGTGCCAGTGGACGATGATAAGCGAGAGAAACTGGTGGCGTTGGCTGTTGGTGGCAAAGCCAAACATTACTTTGGAGACTACACTCCCGATAAAATTCACAAAATGTCAGCCAAAGAAATCGATAAGCTGTACGCTAGATACGAGTCCCGGCTCGGGGCAGAGATGACAAAGACAATAGGATTGGCTATGACCCAGATATACACTGGTATTGCGTCATACTTCCTTCCCATCCCCCCCGAGCGCCGACTTTACCTGTGGGAAGACCTCGAGAAAGACCCTTCTATTGAACACGCCTTGAGCTCTATCAGCTGCGAGCTGTACCACAAATATGGTATGTTGTTAGCCCCGGTTAAGGCGGCGATTATCACGGCAAAGCATTGCCAATTTAAGGAGGGGAAAAAAAATAATAATAGTATAGATGGATGCTGCACAGGAGGAGACACCACAACTGGAGGAAACCTCCAGGGGGCAGGGGAAGACCCCTTCAGAGGTGACCCCACCCCGCAGGGAGGAGACCCCCAGAGTAACCAGGCAGAAGAATCCTAAGAGAGTAGCTGCCGTTTAAAAACGGTGGTGTAACCAACATAAAATTATCACGGTGACTCACCCGGCTCGACTATTGTTGGTTGTAGGCGTAACTGCTGCCATGGCTATCTCATCGTTTTATACACGACACAGTGAGGGAAACCCTCACAGGGATCCCGGGGAGCCCCCACAATTAGAGGTCGGCCCACATATCATGTTATAATTTAATATTTTTATATCATATTCATAATGTCTGAGGGGAAAACGTTCGTCAACGACGCATACCACGCCACCGTGGTCGCCAGTCTAGCCGTAGGATACGCGGTTGACCAAAATGGTGCTTAAACAACCTACTATCAAGCTAAATTTCAACCTGCAGGATATGGGTATGCTCATAATGAACCTTGGTATGGCGATGGCTACAAAAGACATCCTAGTAAAACAAGGGATACTACCTGAAAATATTATGAAGTAAATATAGGATGGCTACGATTGCCATGATGGTCGGTGGTGCGTTAGAAAAGGCCCTAGCATTTTCCGGGAGTAATTTCCTCTTCTCGAAACTACGAGAGTCGCACGCAGCTGAAATACAGACAGAAAGGAAGCGACATAACCTCGCTATTGAGAAATTACAGGCCGGACAATCCGAGTACGCTAAAAAACGCCTCCAGAGCATCGATTACATTAACAAACAACTCAGGCGTGAAAACCATGCTGTTCAAACATTCCACGATGTCGACGATGCAGCGAGAGAATACTACCTATTAACAGGTAAACGGTTGGAACCACTCAATAAACCCACACTCGCTCAGTACTACACACCATCGAAGGGGCAGATGGACCGTGAACTGGTCTTCATAGCGCTGGGTATAGCAGCGACTGCATTGGTTGCGAAACAATTAGACTAAGTACTCATATAAGTATGCTAAACATGAGACCTGCTCCATACCGATGCGAATACATACTTATTGGGAAGAAAGAAGCCTGTGATAGGAGATGCAGGACTGAGGGGTACTGTTGTTTCCACATGTGAAGTCCTAACTACAAGTGTTGTGTGTGGTATAGGGGTTAAAGGGCACCACTGCCTATGTAAAGCTCACGGGGCAAACGTAGTCAGACATCACCTCATCTATGAGAATAAAAAGGCCTACATAAAAGAACGTAGGCGACTTCTCAAGATAGACCCCCAATTAGGGACTGTAAACACCTAGGTATAACTATGTTTGTGGAAATTGACCCCAGGGAAAGTATACCCGGCATCGAATCTCTAGTCAAAAACATTTTCAAAGATGAACTGAACTTATGGGGACGCTTCAGATTTCAGGTCATATTGGAAGTGGTATGGATTAAGGAGGGTGTTAAGTATACTCGCCCCTTCACATGTGGGCGGGACATCATGACTCAATACCAGATAAATTGTTTTACAAGTATACAGGAATACATGTACAACTTCAAGGAATACTATATCCAACAGTGTAAGTACTGGATTGAAACGGCCCATCTAGTGATTTTATGAGCGCCTCACTATATTTTTTATCAAGGTTGGAGGGGTTACCTCCCTTTACTGTGGTCCAATTAGAGATTGATCTTCTTAGGTGTGTGAGTGAGTGAGTTAATATTTAACGTCACATCGGCAATATTTCAGCCATATCGTGACGAGAACATTTGATATTGAAAAACAATATATATATATAGAGATATTATAAAAACCTGCCGACGAAGGACAGTAAAGCAACTAGAGTATCACAGATATATATGTAAAACTAGTAATTGAATCTAAAACATTTTAATTATAGGGGACAACACAATCTAAAAATGGGCTATAGATCGCCAACAACTGAAGGTAGATCACCATACTAGGAACCATGGGGACTTACATTACTTTTGCTACCTGCATGGACCCTAGCTGGATTTACACCATCCCTTCAGCTGTTGGCGTTTATACCGAGAATTAGCCATACATTAAAATGACAAAAATACTACGATTAAAACACCTGGTATACTGAAATGCACTTGAAATGTTTTGGGACTTACGTACCCTCTCAGGAGGACAATAATTTTACAATACGTCAACCCCCTTTGAGGGTACAGCCATTAACAATCTAAGTTATTAATCAACTCTACCAATAATTAAAATACAAATATGTACACAGCATATTATTCAAAATTCATTCATTAAGTCAATTTCTTTTAAAAAACCAAGAATTAAATGAGAATGAACAGTAGTAAAAAGATCCTTAACTGTTTTCACATTGAAGTATTTATCCCTTATGATGGAGAATTCAACACAGTCAAGCAGGACATGCTTGACCGTGGTTCTCTCATCACAAGGGATACAAAACGGAGGATCCTCACCTTTCAATAGGTACGCATGCGTGTATCTAGTGTGGCCAATACGACATCGTCGCATGATGACCTCTTCAAATCTGGACTGACAACCCATGTGAGTGTAACCAATATAGGGTTTTATTGCATGTAACTTATTAATACCTACTTGGGCGTCCCACTTCTTCTGCATCAGATCACGGATGTAAGTTCTAATGCCAGCTTTATAATCAGAGTATGGAATAAGAAGTGGTGTCACAGATTTGTTGAGTGCTGCCTTGGCAGCAAGATCAGCCATGGTATTCCCAGAAATGCCAACGTGGCTGGGTAACCAACAAAAGACGATGTCGCACTGGCCAGTAGCAAGCTCATTATTCAATTCAATAATTTCTAATAAAAGTGGATGTTTGCAAGAAATATTTTTAATAGCCTGAAGACAAGAAAGAGAATCTGAAAAGATGATATATTGTTTATATTTACGGTGTTTATTAATATATTTAAGAGCTGTTAATATGGCGTTTGCTTCTGCTGTAAAAATAGAGCTGTTATCTGGTAAACGAGAAGATATTGTTCTGGATCCAATGACAGTGGCACAAGCCACTGCGCCACCATCCTTGGATCCATCTGTAAATAAGGATTTATATGTATTATATTGACTTTTTAATTGATGATATTCTTGTTTATATTGTAATTCATTAGTTTCTGCTTTTTTAAATGCTGTTAATGTTAGGTCAACTTGTGGCCTAACCAATTGCCAAGGCGGAGAAGAAAGAAGACGGGAAGGAGCTATATTTTCCAGCTCAATGCCGGCAGCAGAAAGAAATGGTTTAATTCTTAAACCAAGAGGCGGAACAAGAGAAGGCTTTTTGTTGTACAACTCCTCATAAGAAGGATTGAAAACACAGTTAAATGCAGGATTAGACTCGTTAGAATAGAGTTTTGTTATATACAGTGAGACCTCGGATATCCGGACACACCCGTTTTTTACGTAAATCGTCCGGATAATTGAATATCCGGATATCTGGATTTTTGGTTTTCATATACCTCAAGGAAAATCCAAAATATTTATGATCATCAAGCGTTTATTATACATGTATAGACATTCAAAAACAGCATCACAACATAACTGGCTTGAATATCGACACACTGCACTTTTATTGCTTTGACTGAATAAACAACATCGTATCACTTCGCGTGAACAAACAACAGAAGACAACTTTGTCAGTAGAGACGTCAAATTTGCAATTAAACATCACTAGACAAGATTATTTACCTTTTAAGTTATAAGTTGTTTTTGCTGGGCATTGTATTATTTGCAGGGATTAAGATTACCGTGCGTATTTGTCTCGTACACAAAGCCGGAAATAGCAATCAGCTGTGCACACGTTACCCGGCGAACAAGTTCAAACATGCACAATAATATAACGGGATGAATTCTGACGCAGTCGTCAGTAAAATATAACACAGAATACTATTATTTAACCCAAAGAATTTTATTTACAGTTTTTATGTAAAATATATATAATCAACCCTAAGGTTATACGGACCCTCATGAACGTGGGACGCACATGGAATGGGGTAAAATACGGAGGCCATTTAAATTCACACATTTTTTACCGATGTTAGATCGTAGATCAAAGCTTCGTGCGGATAGGTGAGTCAATTTTGTGTTGATTTAGCCGGTTTGTTTGTAAAATGTACCGTCCGGAAACGGAAACCGAATATCCGTTATAGACAGTCACTTTTATAACGTAAGAGAATGGTTTTTTCTAAAAATTGACCGGAAGGCGAGGTTTCCAGATATCTGGGGTCCGGGTATCCGAGGTCTGTACTGCAAAGATAGTTTGATACGACGTTGGGTAAGGGATGGCTCATCAGCCTCAACATAGAGACTATCAATAGGAGAAGTTCTAAAAGACCCAAGACAAAGTCTCAGACCTTGATGGTGGACTGAATCTAAGAGTTTTAAGTTGCTTTTACAGGCTCCACCATATACGATGGAGCCATAATCAAGCTTCGAGCGGACAAGTGATCTGTAAAGGTGTAGGAGCGTAGCTTGATCCCCCTCCCCACCTTGAATTAGACACGACTTTCAATAAATCGAGTGCCTTCAGGCATTTAGTTTTTAGGGATTTGATATGCGGAAGAAAAGTTAAATGGGAGTCGAAAATGAGACCTAAGAACTTGGCCTCTTTTACAACCTTGATGGGAGTGCCATTTAAAAACAGTTCCGGGTCTTTATGTGGTTTATATTTACGGCAGAAGTGTATGCAATTAGTTTTTGATTTAGAAAATTTAAAGCCGTTTTCGAGACACCATTTATGTATTTTATTTAAACACAACTGTAGTTGCCGTTCAATAGTATGCATATTCTTACCGCGACAAGAAATGTTAAAATCATCCACAAAAAGTGATCCATCAATTGAATCGTTTAAAACCTTGGATAAGCTGTTAATCTTAATGCTAAATAAAGTGACAGACAAAATACTGCCTTGTGGGACACCCTGATCCTGATTGTAATGATCAGACAGGGTAGAACCCACACGAACTTGAAATTGCCTGTCCGTTAAAAACTGTGATATAAAAAGAGGTAAACGACCCCCTTAATCCAAAATCATGTAAATCCTTTAAAATGCCATGCTTCCAGGTGGTATCGTATGCTTTCTCGAGATCAAAGAATATCGATACTGCATGTTGTTTATTAACGATTGCATTTTTAACAAAGGATTCTAATCGTACCAAATGATCAATGGTACTTCGATTTTTCCTGAAACCACATTGAATATTTGTAATAAGGTTATTGGTTTCAAGATACCAAGTTAATCTATTATTCACCATACGTTCCATGGTTTTACAGACACAGCTAGTTAGAGATATCGGTCTGTAATTAGACGGATCTGTATGATCCTTACCGGGTTTTGGTATTGGGACTACAATGGCATTACGCCATGAAGGAGGAAATTCCCCAGACGTCCATATTTGGTCAAATATATCTAAAAGTGTCATCAGACATGGTTCCGGTAAGTGTTTCAGTAGCTGATAATGTATATTGTCATCACCTGCTGCAGTGTCATGAGCTTGCTCAAGAGCAGTATGTAGCTCATGTAATGAAAACACTTCATTATAATCTTCACCGTTATGTGATTCGAAATTAAGTTTTGTCTTTTCCTGTTGTTTCTGATATCTCTGAAACTCAGGGACATAGTTTGCCGATGAAGAATTTTTGGCAAGAGTTTCGCCAATTTTATTTGCAATTTTAGACTTGTCAGTAATTAAATTATCACCATCTTTAAGATGGTGAACAGCAGATTTTGAACCTTTGCCTTTTATTCTCTGAATCATGTTCCACACCTTAGACATGGGTGTGCGAGAATTTATTTTGGAGACATATTTCCTCCAAGATTGTCGTTTGTTTTGTTTGAAGGTACGACGGGCCTTCGCATTGAGTATTTTAAATTTATTTAAATTATGAACAGTTGGATGATGGCGGAAATAATGTTCTGCCTTTTTCCTCGCTTTTCTGGCTTGTCTGCAGTCTGTATTAAACCATGGTTTCCGTACATGTGGAGTTGTAGAGGACTTTGGTATACACTCATCAGCTATTTCCTTTAAAACGTCAGCAAAAATCTGAATGGGATCAGGTACGTCACTGAAGAATTCAGGTCGTAATTTCGATTTACATATAGTTTGAAATAGGGTCCAGTTAGCCTTCGAAAAGTTCCATCTTGTATATGATGGAGATTCAGATGGAGTTATTTCTGAAAGAATAGTTGGGAAGTGATCACTTCGACAGAGGTCACTATGGACAGACCAATGAAATTCATTTAGGAGGTTAGAGTCTGCAAGAGACAGATCTAGAGAAGAATAGGTTCCGGTTGCAGGATGCAGATAGGTGCTTGAATCATCATTGTATATACATAGATCATTATTGGAGATAAAATCTTCTAATATTTTACCTTTAGTATTAGTGTTATTACTACCCCATAGTGGGTTGTGACCATTTAGGTCACCCATAATAACACAGGGCTTCGGGAGTTGGTCATAGAGTGACTGTAGATCAGTCTGCTGAAGTGCCCATGAAGGCGGAATATATACAGAGCATAATGTAAATGCTACACCCAGAGTAAGTCGCACTGCAACAGCTTGGAGGTTAGTTTTAAGTGTAACAGGACTTTGAATAACACCCTGCCGTACAAGTATAGAAGATCCTCCAGTGGCCCTATCACCAAGAGGAGAAAAATAATGATAGGCTGTAAACTGGCGTAAAGTAAAATTGTCCGTCTGTTTAAGATACGTTTCTTGCAGACAGAATGCTGATGGCGTTAAATCCTGGACTAATAGCTGTAGTTCGTTAAAATTTGTCCGTAGACCTCTACAGTTCCACTGCACGATATTAGTAAAATGACCTATCTTTTAGGTGGATTGATAGGGACCTACCCCTCACTTTTGGATGGCGACAAGCTATGTGCCCTGGGATGGATGTTTTCAGACACATCCATCTCCTCGAGTGAACCATATTTATTGAATAAGTTTATCCGATTTTCTGAACCCTTGGGTGGTCTGCCACTCTTTTCCCAGTTCCCGTTCTCAGTTTGCCAGTACTTTTGCCTTCGAACTTGTTTCAGAACGAGTCTGTTCTGTAGAATGTGACACTGTGCGTTCTTCATCCTGAACTGTAGATATCATCATAGTGTTAACACTTGTGTCTGAAGTCTGAGTAGATTGCTCAGGCGTGAGAAGTTTAGGGTTATCAGTTTTAACCCAAGTCAGCTCAGTTTGACATTGAATTGACAAAGTGGATACTTTAGGCACGGTTTCGGAAGGTAATCTGACGACTGATGCATAAGTTTCGTTAGGTAGTGTTGACTCCACAATCTTTTAGCATCAGTAAAGCTAATGTTTTGAGTGAATTTAACTTTGTTTATTTCCATTTGCTTTTGCCATAATTTACAATCCTTGGAAAAGGCTGAGTGATTGCCTGAACAATTTGTGCATTTTTTCACAGTACTAGTGCAGTCTTCCGTCACATGAGACCTCTCGCTACAGTGAGCACACGTCACTGGCTGTGTACAGGTGTTAACACCTTGACCATATTTTGGCATCGAAAACACCTCAATGGATTTGGGATGTAGACTGCAACTGTGATACTACAGTAACCAACTTTAACAGACTGAGGCAGACTTGGAGTTGAGAATGAAAATAGGTATGTGTTTGTCGGAATTAGTTCGTTGTTTTTGCGGGTGGTAAATCGTTTGACATATGTCACACCCTGATCTTTCATTTCCGATACAATGTCCAGTTCTGACATGTCAGCTAGCAAACGGTCTCTGTCTCTTATAATGCCTTTGCATGTGTTCAAGGTTCTATGGGGAGTGACTGAAACAGGGATGCCAGCAAAAGTTTGCATTGTCAATAGGTTCGATGCCTGCTGTTTTCGACTGCACTCAATCAGTAGAGAGCCTGAACGTAAGCATTTGATGTTCTTAACATCGCCTGCAATGCCATATATCCCCTTAGAAATTATAAAAGGGTTCAACTTGAGTGGAGTCTTGTCAACAGTGTCAAGAACAAGGAAACGTGGCCAATTTTCCATAAGTGTGGATTCATTCTCTTCATTGTCATTATCTAGTTGTCGTTTGGTCTTTTTCGAGGGAGTTTGGTAAGCCATGGTGAGTTAGTAATTGTTTCATCATCCGAGCTCCCCACCCACCACGGAGTATCATGAAGACAGTGCTAATTACAAGTGGGTCTCCGACTTGCAGCACCAGGGATACCGGATGACATACTCAAGCAGAACAAATGAAAATCAATTATTCTACCAGATTGGCCCATGAGCCACCGCCTTCTGGCACCAGCATCTAGGCAAAATTTCAGAAATTTGAAAATCCATATATATCACAGAGAAGATACACAAAACAAAACATGTCAATATTGTGTCCAAATAAAACCAAGCCAAATAATGTTAGAGCAATGAAATTTAGTGCTCAGGGCTCGGCATGACCAGCCGATTGGTTGAACCGGGCCCATTCAACCACCCGTCTAGGTGAAGTAAGGGGCGAAGTGGTGTGTTGGGCAAAGGAACACTGTTCCTGGAACCAGTGCCCTCAACCACCAGACTCCCGTCCTCCACCGACACAGGGGCGCAACCCACGGCAAACGGGTTGGTGGACCAAAATATCCCCCCCGGGTCCACAACGGGGGGTTGAAAGGCGCTTAGCGTGACCCAGCACCCACCACGAGGAGGTGGCCTTTCATGGGTGCCTCTTAGGTGTGTACGCAACTATGACTACTGTTAGTGAACTCAAGCGAATCGCCAGGCTCCGTGGTGTAATCGGGTATTCTCGAATGAGGAAGCCAGCCTTGTTGAGATTATTAGGTTTAGAAGCCCCTCCCACGGTAAAACAATTAAAAGTCCAGGCAAAACAGCTTGGGATCACGGGTTATTCAAACCTGGGGAGAGCCGGGTTAATCGCATTGTTATCACATGCCACCGTAGCGCAACCTCCCACTGTAAAACAATTAAAAGCCGAGGTACGCAATTTGGGTTTAGGTGGGTATACCTGTATGAGGAAACCACAGCCCAACTATTACGGTAGAATAGAGCTATCGACCTACATTTCATACGCACTGAGCGCTCTGTAGGCAACTATATTTGAGAGGCTGGCGCATGCATGTTGATAGGAATATAGACATCACAGATATCAAGCCTCTGATAGCTGATAAATTAAACCAGGAACTAAACAGTCTGGGAAGTATCATATTTCAAATCACAGTGGAAATGTCACTCGATAAGCAGGTGGGCTTGGGGGGAACCCCCACTGGGGTCACTGAGTACGTTCAGCCTTACTTCCGAGGTAGGCAAGAGGTTGTGACCTATATAGAGACCATAGACGCATCAATCGATACCAGTTTTCAGCAGATACGAGAATACCTAGAACGCTACACACACTTGGGGTCCGGGTTGGCTGTAGATAAAATCGATAATGTCTATCTAGACATAGCTAACTACGTGCCGTTCAGAGGCGGGTCATACCTAGACTTGCCCCCCTACTATAGGAAAAAACATGCCATGGTCAACGTCAAGAATAGAGGAGATGATTGCCTGAGGGTAGGTATCAGGTCAGCCTTGTTTCCAGCTGACACTCATTCAGACTGGCTTTCTAGCTATCCCCAAGACGATGGGCTCAACTTGGATGGTATAGATGAACCCACCCCCATATCCCAGATAACTAAAATAGAAAAACAGAGGGGATTCCAACTGTTGGGGGACAGGAGGGGAACCCCCCTCGCGTTATCAATATATTCATGATCCAGCGAGGTGATAAGTACCACTACGCGTGGATAAAACACTTTATCAGGCTGTTGTATGACCAATCGGCACACAGAGAAAAGACCCAGTTCTGCGAATGTGCCTACATGGCTTCACACGAGCTGATTTATTAGAATCCCACCGGGAGGATTGCCAAGGTGTGGGGCAGACGGCTATGCGAGTTGACATGCCTAAGGAAGGTGATAATATCCTAAAATTCGGTAACCACAAGAACCAAATGTCTGTGCCTTATATCATATACGCCGACTTTGAAGCCTTGGTCAAACCTGTTGAGTCTGCCGCCGGCGGGGGCTGTTGGAGATACCCCAACCACACTCAAAACACAAGAGCATAAAATCCTGTGGGTTTGGATACGTGGTCGTCCGATGTGATGGGAAAAACAAAGCTCCGGTAGTGTATAGGGGTCCTGACGCGGCTGAAAGGTTTCTAAAGTGTTTGCAGGAGGAAGAAAGAATTATCAGGAACGCTCTGTATACAATCGCTCCCATGCGTATGACCCAAGCCTACAGGCTAGCTCACGCCTGTAGCACTAACTGCCACGTGTGTGACTCACCACTGAACGGTGATTCGGTGAGAGATCACTGTCACGTAACAGGTAAGTATAGAGGCGCCGCTCACAGCGCGTGTAACCTCAAGCTTAGAATCATCCCTAAGACAATAAACATCCCCCGTTGTCTTTGACAACTTGAGAGGGTATGACTCTCACTTGATCATGCAGACCGTCGCGAAAATCGATGGCAATATAACGTGCATCCCCAACAACATGGAGAGATACATTTCCTTCAGTTTAAACGGCCTAAGGTTCATCGACTCGGTTCAGTTCCTCCTGTCGTCACTCGACAGTCTGGTCAAGGCCAACGGTACCTTCCCTATTACCGATCGATACACAGACGCCGAGACTAGACCCCTGTTGATGAGGAAGGTGTGTACCCCTATGAGTACATGGATGGCTGGGCCAAGTTCGCTGAGACCAGATTACCCCCCATCAGAGAATTTTACAGCAATCTGACCGACTCGGAAATAACCCAAGACGATTACTCACACGCTATTAATGTATGGGATAAGCTGGGTTGTAAGAATCTGGATGACTACCACGACCTGTACTTGAGGACAGATGTACTGCTGTTAACCGACGTATTTGAGACGTTTAGGCGGACATGTTTCAAGCAGTATAAACTCGACCCCACATGGTATTACACCAGCCCAGGTCTGTCGTGGGATGCCTTGTTGAAAAAGACCGGAGTTAAGTTAGAATTACTCACAGATTATGACATGCACCTATTCATTGAGAAAGGCTTGCGAGGCGGGATCTCCATGGCACCCAAACGATACGCGAAAGCAAATAATCAATATGTGAAGGGCTACGACCCGAGCAAGCCAACCAATCATATTCTCTACCTCGACGCCAACAATCTGTACGGCTGGGCTATGAGCCAGTATCTACCCACAGGGGGATTCGAATGGGCGTCACCCATTGATGTTATGAGCATCGCACCAGATTCGAACAAAGGTTATATCCTCGAGATTGACTTGGAATACCCCAAGGCATTACACACATCACACAACAGCTACCCCCTGGCCCCCGAACGTATGAGGGTTAACCCAGACTGGATGTCTGAGTACCAACATAACTTGTTAGGTGGTCGGGTGGCAGACGTTGAAAAACTCATGCCCAACTTAATGAATAAGACCAAGTTCATCGTTCACTATCGCAACCTACAGCTGTACCTGTCGTTGGGTATGAGACTGACCAAAATACACAGGGTGCTCATGTTCGACCAGAGCCCATGGATGGAGCCCTACATCAGAATGAACACAGACCTCCGAAAGCTTGCCACCAGTGACTTTGAGAAAAATCTCTATAAGCTCATGAACAACTCGGTGTTTGGTAAGACTATGGAGAACCTTAGGAAACGCGTGACTGTGAAGCTGGTTCCGTCGAATGAGGAAGACAAGCTCAGGAGACTGATAGCCAGTCCGGCATTCAACCGTAGCAAGATATTCACCGATGACCTAGTTGCCCTACACATGAAGAAAAGCCACATAAAATTCAACCGTCCTGTTTAAGTGGGGATGAGCATCCTCGATTTATCCAAACACCTGATGTACGACTTTTACTACAACAAGCTTAAGAAACAGTACGACGACAGGTGTGAAGTGCTGTACACTGACACGGATTCCCTGCTGATGGAGATTCGAACCGAGGACGTGTACGAGGACATGAAAAAACACCTCGATTTGTACGACACCAGCGACTACCCCAAGGACCATGCCATACACAGCACAGTAAATAAAAAGGTCCTAGGTAAGATGAAGGACGAGTGTGCTGGCACGCCCATAGCCGAGTACATAGGTTTGAGGCCGAAGATGTACTCCTTACTGAAAGCCGACAATGGTGAGATCCGGAAGGCTAAGGGTGTTAAGATGTACGTGGTTAAACAACACATCAAACAAGCCAGATTCAAGGAAGCCCTGTTCAAGACCCGTACCTTTAGGCATAAAATGAACACACTTAGAAGTGATGGGCATAGGATATACGGACTGACTATAAACAAGACGTCCCTGTCGCCGATGGACACTAAACGTTGAATAGCTATTGATGGGATAAACACGTACGCGTACGGGCATGAGAAAATTGAACCAAGAACATAGGTATATAAATACCCTGTCGGGGCGACATGTCACGGAACCAGAGATAGTTTGAGGCTATATACTATAGCCAGCGTGGGTACTGGAAAGGAGCTAGTGCTGTAGATAAGCTAGCTAAAATGGCACGAGTAACGCCGGAGGAGGCCAAAGCGTGGCTTGAAAAACAAGCCCTGTGGCAGATCTATTTGCCGCCACCACGCTCCTGCCTAGAATGGAAGTTTGGTATTAACATACCCAATAGCGTTCACCAGGCAGACCTACTGTTCCTACCCCACGACAAGAGGTACAAGTATGCCTTAACCGTAGTGGACGTAGCCAGTCGCTACAAGGAAGCCGAACCCTTGACTGGGAAAGATTCGGCCCAGGTAGCCAGAGGATTCGAACGCATATACAAACGCAGTCCGCTGACGTGGCCAACAGAGCTGCAAGTTGACCCCGCGCGGGAGTTCATGGGTGTCGTGTCACACCTGTTAGACAAACACTCCGTACGGCACAGTGTTACCTCCTGTCAACACGGCATAGCGGTACGTGGAGCGATGATGCAATCCCAGTATAGACCGTTAAACCAACATACTTCAGCCAAGTCCCCGGTAGCTCAGTCGGTTAAGTGGTGCGGCTGTGAGGTATACATGTGGAGTTCATATCCCGCTGGCGTCTCAAACTTTTTTATAGTAGGGGGTAATGATACCTGGATCAAGGGTCCGACCAAAGCCTTATTTACCATATAAGGCTTTGCAGAGGCTTTTGTTGGACCTGGTCCAAAACCCCCATTGTATATACTACTTGCCATGTCGTGCCATCATCACCGGAAGCAAGTTCCCTGGATCCTTCAGTAATTTCAAACGAAAGGGAGTAATCATTAAAATTTTAAAATATACAAATGACGTTGAATCTATTCAAAACAACTCTCGAGGCCCCACAAATGATGAGAAGAGCATACAGTATCATTACTCAGTTGAGTTTTTATTCTAAGAGGACACAGCATTTCTGGATTGATCTCTTAAATTCCCCCTTTGGGGTTCTCACTTTGACATTACGAACAATCCCATCATCTCCAGGGTATGTCTCTATACCTCTAGCCATTGCCCATTTTCCTGTGGGCCAATTGTAGTCAATGATGAGAACCACATCTCCTGTCTGAAGTTGTCTCTCCTTTGTCTTTCATTTCGTCCTCCGTGTGAGGCATGGCAAATACTCTCTGTGGAATCGTTTCCAGAATGACTGAACAAGTGTTTGTGTGAATTCATGTCTCTTTCTCAGAGATGCAGACTCATCAAATGGTCCTTGAGGCATATCGCAAGTAGCCCGACCAGTCATGAAATGGTTAGGCGTAAGAGGTCTAAAGTCCTCTGGGCTGTCTGCGGTGTAGCCAAGAGGTCTGGAATTCAGCAAACTCGTTATC
Organism: Haliotis rubra; assembly: GCF_003918875.1. Lineage (NCBI taxonomy): Eukaryota > Metazoa > Mollusca > Gastropoda > Lepetellida > Haliotidae > Haliotis > Haliotis rubra. Next base: position 35,589 of record NW_025765141.1, on the reverse strand, counting down.
TCTGAAAACACTGTAGAATCTCGTTCTAGCTTCATGTTTGTTCGCCCACAGCCGTCTTCAAAGCCCTTTTCGTCTGTTTGACAAGTGATTCGTAAATCCCTCCTTGATGGGGGCTCAAAGGGGTCGTCAATCTCTGTCGGACACTGAAGTCCTCTATCTCTTGCTTGGCTTCAGGTATGATCTTGCGCAGTTCTCTTTCTGCTCCGATGAAGGATGATCCATTATCTGTGGTCATGAAGGGTGGTGAGAACACATTCACTCTCTCTGGAGGTAAGTCTGCCATCAAGGTTGCATGAGCTGGTTGCCTCAGTTTTCTACAAATCACGCAGTTCCTGACCAACTTCTTTGTTGCATTTCGTCCTCTGATGGTCCAAGATCTAAGTCTGCTCTGTGACAGGGTCCGCCCAATGCCTGCGCAATTTACTTTCTCGTGAGCTTATTTCAGGATCAGCATGGTGACATGCCCATTTGGGAGCAATATCGGATGCCCCTCATCATAGCTCTGGGCTGACTTCCTAAGTTTTCTTCCAACATGAACAATGTTGTCCTTGTTAAAAGGACTCAAGTCTGCACAAGTCTCTGTGCAATCTCCTAGATCCTTCTGAGCTTGCTTGATCCATTACATCTCTGCTGATGTGATCTTTTCAGGTGATATACTCTAGGGGATCCTGGCTGTCAAACATTCTCTTCAAATTCTGTATGGAACGCAGACAATAGACTGTGACTCTTGCTAATCTTAGCCAACTTGAGTACCTCTCACTGTCCATTAATGTCACACTTTAGTCTCTCTTGAAGGGGAAACAAGGTCTAGACACCTTGTTATCCTCAGTGTATTCACTGGTCTATGTGCCTTCTGTTTCTTTTCCCTACATCTTGGATTTTCAGACCTCGGCTTAGGTCATCGGCAGGATTTTCTCTCGTTGGCAAGTAAAACCACCGGTTTGGATTCCATTCCGACTGTATCTCACAGACTCTCACTCCAACAAAGGCTTTTCTCTTTGATGATTCTGTCTTCAGCAAATGAAGTACAATTTGTGAATCTGTCTAAAGAAAGACTTGTGGTTTCATCTTCATCTCAGTGTAGATAGTCTTAGCTAATCTCGAGGCCAAGAGCGCAGCCATTAATTCAAGCCTTGGTATGGTCAACTGCTTCAGAGGAGCTACCCTAGATTTGGATGCATCAGTCTTACTTCCGCTGAGTCATCTGAAGTTGGCCATCTGACATAGGCACATGCACCACATGCTTGACTATTTGCATCTGCGAATGGGTGCAGCTCTGGTTCTCCAGCAGCATCCATCGGCTGTACAGATCTGATGGTATGGACCCCTGACAATCTTTCTAGGTCTTGAAATACCTGTTGTCACTTTTGGCTGACGTCTTCTGGCAACTCATTGTCCCATCCACAGGTCTTCATTTTCGAAATGGCCTGCATGCTAATCTTGGCTCTTATGGTGACAACCCCTGCAAACCCCACAGGATCATAGATAGTGGAGATGTAAGACATAAACACTCCTTTCTGTGCAAATCTCTGCTGAGAAACCCTGAACTCTGAAGTGGATGGTGTCAGAAGTGAATACGGAATTGTTCGTTGGCATTCAGGTCTCTGTCTCTGCTCATAAAACTTTGAACACAAGTAAAGGAATCGTCAGAGGCCGTGATATACTGAACCTCAAAAGAAACGCAAGTTGATTTAGAAACGTCAATATTTCTGAATCTGTGGAACAAACAATCTTAACACTACGAAGAAACAACAGACAAGTGATTGTTGAAGAAATGAGTCGTGATCTCTGGTGAAAACAACACTCAAGTTTACTGTAAAAGCATATGTTATCACTCCACCCTCACACACCAAAAATGTCACGAAACAGTGTGTCAATCAGTAGCGAGTGTGACCACCATTGGCTGCAATGCAGGCAGCACAACGACGTCTCATCGAGTCTGAAGTGTCTGAAAGATGGCTTGGGGAATTTGATTCCATTCCCTGACCAATCTGGCTTCCAAATCTCTAAGGTTTTGAGGTTGAGCAGCTGTCTGTATCCGTCTACCAATTTCATCCCACACATGCTCGATTGGTGCCATATCCGGGGACAGAGAGGGCCAGGGCAGTACAGCAATGTTGTTCCCTCTGAGGAAGTCCATAGAGACCCGTGCAGTGTGAGGACGAGCATTGTCCTGCTGGAATGCCTGGAGCTGAGGTTGGGCCTGGAACAGCGGTACAACGTGGTGTTGAAAGACCTGGTCTCTGTAGACTACAGCAGTCACACGTTGACGAAACACGTGTAAACGTGTTCTGTGGTGGTAGCTGAAGCCACTCCATACCATGAGTCTTCCACCTCCCCAGCGGTCAGCTTCCACAACACAACAGTTGGCGTAACGTTCATTACGTCGTCTCCATACACGTAATCGGCCATCGGCGTGGGACAAGTTGAACCTGGACTCATCAGAAAACAACAGTTGTTGCCATTGTTGACGTCGCCAACGCTGGTGTTGTCGCGCCCACTGTAAACGATTTTGGCGGTGACGTTGCGTCAGAATCGGTCCGACGTAAGGACGGCGACATCTGATCCATGCTGCCCTCAGACGACGACGAACAGTGTCTGCAGAGATGTGACGTTGTGGCCCTTGAATGGTTGCAGCTGTCTGTGTTGCTCGTTGCTGTCGGTTACGCAGATGAGTAACCCGGATGTGACAATCTTGCGCTGGCGTTGTTACCCTGGGACGTCCTGAACGTGGTCGGTCTGGAACATTACCGGTTTGACGATGCCTTGCAGATAGTCTTGTGATTGTTGTCACGTGACATCTGAAGTGCCTGGCCACTTTAGTTGGTGTGGATCCGGTCTGCAACATTCAAACAGCGATTTATCGTTGCTGTTCAGTTAGACGTGGGATGTTTTCTCCGCGTTGTCACAGTCAATTTTTAGTTCTATGGTGTTTTTTTAATGACCTGCCTTATAAAGCTTCAAACTGGAGTGAAATACACGCATTTTTGTGTGAAACACACAAACGTGATGCAAAAAACACGAAAAACATAAAAATGATTGCGTTTGGGCGATATGGTCAAGAATCAGCGGCAACAACGGCAAAACCATCTTCGAATGCCTGGTTCTATAATGGTATACTTCGTTGTCCTAAAAGGAATGCATTTGGAACGTATGTTTTGAAAATAGTAACTTGCGTTTCTTTTGCGGTTCAGTATAGATTGTTTGATGATATGACGGAACTTGACATAGTATCAGAGTTGAAAGATCAAGGTGTTCTTTATGTTAAGCGCTTTACAACCCGAAAAAACAATGAAACTTTCAAAACAAATACCTACCTGTTTTTCTTTTCACCTCCAAATGCTCCCAAATCGCTGAAGGCAGGTTACTGTAACATTCCCGTTGACACCTACATCCCTAACCCGCTCAGGTGTTTTAAATGCCAGAAATGTGGACACGGTGTAAATACTTGTACATTGTCTGTTGTGTGTGCTCACTGTAGTGAGAAAACACACACAACAGAAGATTGTAACAGTACTTTTAAAAAATGCCCTAACTGCTCGGGCGACCATTCAGCTTTTTCTAAAGAGTGTCCCATTTGGAAAGAGCAAATGGCAATTAACAAAATCAAATTTACCCAAAATATCACTTTTTCTGTGGCAAAAGACTGGTAAAGAGATCCGACCTTCCAGAGAGTTATCCTGCAGTTGCCAAAACACCATCTGAGTCTAGCTCTAAAATAACAAAATCATCCACTAGCTGCCAAAGGTTGCCAAACAACCTTGGCTTGGGTCAAAGGGGACTCTCCACAGAATTTGTACCCTGCGATATCATCTCAGACTGAGGAATCACTTCCTGGTATGTCAAAGTCTTCTTCTGATCATAAATCATCCTCTCAATAACGTTCACTCACTCAATGTTCATCTGACAATCAACAAATTGTTAAAAGTAAAGGTAAGCCTAAGCCTGATGCTATCAAGAATAAAGTGGCAGAGCTCCAAAAGAGTCACAAAATAAAATTCAGTTGTTCAACAAATATGTCTCTCTTGAGGACATGGACGTATCTGAAAACGTCCATTCTAGGCCACATAGCTTGTCGCCCTCAAAACAGGTGCGGGGTAGATCCCCAGTAAATCCCCCAAAAAGATAGTTTATTCCAATAATATTGTACAGTGGAACTGCAGAGGACTGAGGACTAACTTAAGCGATTTGCAGCTATTAGTCCAAGATTTTACACCATCAGCGATCTGTCTACAGGAGACATACTTAAAACAGAAAGATACTTTTGACCTTCGTCATTTTAATGCATATCATTGTTTTTCACCTCCGGGTGATAGGGCCACTGGAGGATCTGCCATCCTAGTGAAACAGAACGTTATCCATAGCCCTGTTGTACTTACTACTAATCTTCAGGCTGTTGCAGTACGAATAACTTTGCACGCTGCATTTACATTATGCTCTCTCTACATATATCCTTCTTCAACGTTTCACAAAACTGATCTTCAAGCTCTATATGACCAACTCCCGAAGCCCTGTATTATTATGGGAGATTTAAATGGACACAACCCACTCTGGGGTAGTGCACATGCAAACGCTAAAGGTAAATTACTAGAGGAGTTTTGTTCAGATAATGATTTATGTATTAACATATTTACACCCTGGTACAGGAACCTATTCTGCTCTTGACTTGTCACTCACAAATTCAGAACTATTAAATGAATTTGAATGGTCAGTCCATGATGACCTCTGTGGAAGTGACCATTTTCCTACTATACTAAAACCTGTAACTCCATCTGATGTACCTCCATCATCAAGGCGGAATTTTAAAAAAAGCTACCTGGGCTTTATATGAAACACTGTGTGCTGCAAAACTGAAACCTGATCTTTTTATTGACGTTCTTGATGCTATCAACTGTTTTTCTTATGAACTGAATATCATAGCTGATGAATGCATACCACAGTCCTCTGCAAATCCACATATCCGAAAACGATGGTTCAATGATGAGCGCAAACAAGCTAGGAAGGCAAGGAAAAAGGCAGAACATTATTTCCGTCGCCATCCAATGGTGCATAATTTGAATAAATTTAAAATGTTAAATGCTAATGCACGGCGTACTTTTAAACAGAATAAACGCCAATCTTGGCAAAATTATGTATCCACAATAAATTCTCGAACGCCCATGTCCAAGGTATGGAGCATGGCCCCGAAAATTAAAGGTAAAGGTACTAAATGTAACGTCCATCATCTTAAACATGGCAATCAATTACTTACTAATAAATCAGATATTGAGAATAAACTGGGTGAAACTCTTACTAACCACTCTTCCGCTTCTAATTATGTGCCTATATTCCAACAATATCAAAAACAACAAGAAAATAAACCTATTAATTTCAATTCAGATAATGGGGAAGACTATAATGAACTATTTTCTATTCATGAGCTCCATACTGCTCTTGAACAAGCTCACGATACTGCTACAGGGGCTGATAACATACATTATCAACTCCTGAAGCACTTATCAGAATCTTGTGCAATTCCACACTACTCCTAGGGTCTTCACACTTGGATCTTCACATAGTGAAAAATTAACCTCTTCACTCTTGTTAACCCTGTGACTGACCAACCATTCCTTGATCTCGAAACTACTCGTACTGGGAACAGTCTCCAAATCTCTCATCTTCACGTCAGCTTCTTCCTCTGAATCGCATGAGTGAAGTAAATTGTCTATGTCATGATCTCTCTCTCGAGAATTTCTGCAGTAGTGGGATAATTATCTCTGTTTTCCTTTGCTATTCTGAGCATCACAAAGCTAGCCGCATCGGGGGAAGCATGATCACCGAATGTGACCCTCAATAGTCTGTATGTGGTTGGCTCTCTAGTTTTATCGAGTTCCCTCCATAGAAACTGTGGACGTTGGTATTTCTTCTCAACAAGCAAATCTGTACAAACATTTTAGATATATCCCCTGCAAATGCCACAAGATTCTCCCTGAATTTTATCAGAACTCCAATCAAGTCACTGATCAAGTTGGGTCCTTTCAAAAGGAGTTAGCTCAAGGACATACCTTGATATTCACAGGCAGGATCGAAGACTATTCTAAGCGGAGTACTTACCTTTTCAGGCCTGCATACAGCAAAGTGAGGCAGATGCTACTCAAGTTCTTCTTATGAGTTGTCCTCGTCTAACTCTTCCTTTATCTCTTCTGCCCATCCTTTGGCTATGTAATCATCCATCACTGTACAGTACTGCTATGCTTTCTCCGGATCACGTGACAAAGACTTCCCCAGAGAGATAAGTTTTTTCTATGCTAATGATCTGTTGTTGGGCAGGTGGCTAGGATCTTCCTCCCATGGTAAGCCTGTCATGTACCTCCTGTCCACCTTCTCACGTGTTTCTTCGAAGCATGACATAACTCTCTTGTCTTCCTCTGTCAGGATCTTCACAGGGCATGAACAATTGGGTGCATGTACATCCAGCGTCTCCAAGTCATACATTCTCTGAATGTTCATCCCTTCGATCATGTTGAAGTAGTTCACTGAGTGAACCCCACTCTGTGTTACCTCACCGGAACCTAGCACAATCCATCCAAGCATTGTTCTTTTTGCAATGGGCTCAAAGGGTTGTCCCTCGCGGATGTCTTGCTCCCCATGAAGATGCGAATATCTCACTCCAAGTATCAGATCAACAGGCCCACCCTTCTGGGCAAACTCAAGGTATCCGAGGTGTGTGAAACTAGAGAGCGACATCCTGTCCAACTCTGGAACCTTGAGAATAGTTTTATCAAGCTCTTGGCACCCGTGAAGAGCCACCTCCTCGTGGTGGGTGCTGGGTAACGCTAAGCGCTCATCGACCCCCGTTGTGGACCCGGGGGTATATTTGGTCCACCAACCCGTTTGCCGTGGGTTGCGCCCCTGTGTCGGTTGAGGACAGGAGCCTGGTGGTTGAGGGCACTGGTTCCAGGAACAGCGTTACTTTGCCCAACACACCACTTTGCCCCTTACTTCACCTAGACGGGTGGTAGAACTGGCCCGGTTCTATCAATCGGCTGGTCACGCAAAGCCCTGTGCTACAACTGAAAATGTTTCACAAAATTTGAGAATTATTATATCATATTTTCAAGTCTTGGCAATCTTTGAACTTGGAATTTCTGAATTTCAACTGCATAATTTCATGTATGTTTTTGCCTAGAGTCGTATGCATAGAAGGCGGTGGCTCATGGGCCAATCTGTTGGAATCATTAATCTTTTAATTTTTCTGCTGGAGTATGTTATCCAGGTATCCTTGGTCCTTGTGATACTCCGTGGTGGGTGGGGAGATCGGATGATGAAATCTAACAAAATAACCATGGCTTATGAAACACCAACAAAAAAAACCAACGTCCTCTTGACAATGACCCTGCTGATGATGACCACAGACTGCCCAAATCGATTGAGTATTGGCCACGTTTCCATTAAGGTTGAACCCTTTTACAGTATCTAAGGGTATTCAAGGTATTGCTGTGGATGTAAAGACCATTAAACGTCTCCGTTCAGGTCCGCTTCTAGTCGAATGCGCGAAAAAACAGCAATCAACCAACTTGATGAATACGGAATTGTTCGTTGGCATTCATGTCTGTCTCTGCTCAATAAACTTTGAACACAAGTAAAGGAATCGTCAGAGACCGTGATAGATTGTTTGATGATATGACGGAACTTGACATAGTATCAGAGTTGAAAGATCAATGTGTTCTTTATGTTAAGCTCTTTACAACCCGAAAAAACAATGAAACTTTCAAAACGAATACCTACCTGTTTTTCTTTTCACCTCCAAATGCTCCCAAATCGCTGAAGGCAGGTTACTGTAACATTCCCATTGACACCTACATCCCTAACCCGCTCAGGTGTTTTAAATGCCAGAAATGTGGACACGGTGTAAATACTTGTACATAGTCTGTTGTGTGTGCTCACTTTAGTGAGAAAACACACACAACAGAAGATTGTAACAGTACTTTAAAAAAATGCCCCAACTGGTCGGGCGACCATTCAGCTTTTTCTAAAGAGTGTCCCATTTGGAAAGAGCAAATGGCAATTAACAAAATCAAATTTACCCAAAATATCACTTTTTTCTGTGGCAAAAACTGGTAAAGAGATCCGACCTTCCAGAGAGTTATCCTGCAGTTGCCAAAACACCATCTGAGTCTAGCTCTAAAATAACAACATCATCCACTAGCTGCCAAACAACCTTGACTTGGGTCAAAGGGGACTCTCCACAGAATTTGTACCCTGCGATATCATCTCAGACTGAGGAATCACTTCCTGGTATGTCAAAGTCTTCTTCTTATCATAAATCATCCTCTCAATCACGTTCACTCACTTAATCTTCATCTGACAATCAACAAATTGTTAAAAGTAAAGGTAAGCCTAAGCCTGATGCTATCAAGAATAAAGTGGCAGAGCTCCGAAAGAGTCACAGGCGATCAATTACTTACTGATAAATCAGATATTGAGAATAAACTGGGTGAAACTCTCACTAAACACTCTTCCTCTTCTAATTATGTGCCTATATTCAAACAATATCAAAAACAACAAGAAAATAAACCTATTAATTTCAATTCAGATAATGGGGAAGACTATAATGAACTATTTTCTATTCATGAGCTCCATACTGCTCTTGAACAAGGTCATGATACTGCTACAGGGGCTGATAACGTACATTATCAACTCTTGAAGTACTTACCTGATTCTTGTCTAGAAACTCTCTTAAATATCTTTGATGATATTTGGACATCTGGTAACTGAAGTACTGTCGTTCACTTAGTATGTTTGGAAGCATTTGTTAAAAACGCCGTAATTAATAAGCAACACGCTGTGTCTATCTTTTTTTTATCTTGAAAATGCATATGACACTACGTGGAAATATGGCATTTTAAAAGATTTACATGGCTTCGGATTGCGAGGCCGTTTGCCTCAATTTATAGCCAACTTTTTAAAGGACAGACAATTTCAAGTCCGTGTGGGTTCAACCCTGTCTGATCATTACAATCAGGATCAGATTGTTCCACAAGGCGGTATTTTGTCTGTCACACTATTTAGTATAAAGATAAATAGTTAATCAAAAGTTTTAAACGATTCAATAGATGGATCTTTATTTGTGGATGATTTTAATATTTCTTGTCGTGGTAAAAATATGCAAACCATTGAACGGCAACTGCAGTTGTGTTTAAACAAGATAAATAAATCGTGCCTTGAAAGTGGCTTTAAATTTGCTAAATCAAAAACTAATTGCATACATTTTTGCCGTAAATACAAACCACATACAGACCCTGAACTATTTCTAAATGGTATCAAAGTTGTCAAGGAGGCCAAGTTCTTGGGTTTAATTTTTGACTCTCATTTAACGTTTCTGCCGCATATTAAATCCCTTAAAACTAAATGCCTGAAGGCACTTGACTTGTTGAAAGTCGTTTCCATTTCTACGTGGGAAGGGGATCAAGCCACTCTCCTACATCTACATCGATCATTGGTCCGCTCGAAACTTGACTATGGCTCCATCGTATATGGTGGAGCATGCAAAAGCAACTTTTAACTATAAGATTCTTGTCCATCACCAAGGTCTAAGACTTTGTTGACAGTCTCTACGTCGAGGCAGATGAACCATCTCTGGCACAACGCTGTATAAAATTGTCCTTGCAGTATATAACAAAACTTTATTCTAACAAGTCTAACCCTGCATTCAACTGTGTCTTTACTCCTCTTTATGAGGATTTGTACAACAAAAAGCCTTCTCTTGTTCCGCCTCTTGGTTTAAGAATTAAACCATTCATTTCTTCTGCTGGCATTGAGCTGGAAAAAATAGCTCCTTCCCGTCTTCTTTCTTCTGCTCCTTAGCAGTTGGTTAGGCCCCAAGTTGACCTAACTTTAACAGCATTTAAAAAATCAGACACTAATGAATTACAGTATAAACAAGAATATAATCAATTAAAGAATAAATATAATACATACGAATACTTATTTACAGATGGGTCTAAGGACGGTGGCGCAGTGACATGTGCCACTGTCATTGGATCCAGAACAATATCTTCTAGAATACCTGATACCAGCTCTATATTTACAGAAGAAGTAAACGCCATCTTAACAGCTCTTAAATATATTCAAAGACATCCTAAACATAAACAATATATAATATTTTCTGACTCTCTTTCATGCCTTCAGGCTATTAAAAATCTCCCTTGCAAACATCCACTTTTAATTGAAATAATCGAATTATATAATGAACTTGCTACTGGCCAATGCAACATTGTCTTCTGTTGGTTACCCAGCCACGTTGGCATTTCTGGGAACACAATGGCTGATCTTGCTGCTAAGGCAGCACTAAACAAGTCTGTGACACCACTTCTTATCCAATATTCTGATTACAAAGCTAGCATTAGAACTTACATCCGTGATCTGATGCAGAAGAAGTGGGACACCCAAGTAGGTATTAATAAATTACATGCAATAAAACCCTACATTGGTTACACCTACTTGGGTTGTCAGTCCAGATTTGAAGAGGTCGTTATGCGGCGATGTCGCATTGGCCATACAAAGTATACACATTAATATTTGCTTAAAGACGAAGATCCTCCGTTTTGCATCCCTTGTGATGGAAGAATCACAGTCAAGCATGTCTTGCTTGTCTGCATTGAGTATTCCATCACAAGGGATAACTATTTCAAAGTAAACACTATAAAGGATCGTTTTACTAATGTTAGTTCTCATTTAATTATTGCATTTATAAAAGAATTAGATTTGTTGACTGATTTAGATACATATTTTATTATTGGTGGTTGGAATTCGTAACTGAGATTGTTAGTGGCTTTACCCTCAAAGGGGGTTGAAGTAGTGTAAAATTATTGTCCTCCCGTGAGGGTACGTAAGTCCCAAAACCTTCAAACCTACTACTATTTTAATCGTAGAATATATGTTCGTTTAATTTATGGCTAGATTATCTAACATTGCTAGTAGCTGAGGGGATGGTGTAAATCCAGCCAGGGTCCATGCAGGAATCAAATGTACTGTAAGTCCCCATGGCCCCTAGTATGGCGATCTACCTTCAGCTGTTGGCAATATATAGACTGCTTTTACCTTGTATTGTCATCTATAGTTAAACTGTTTTAGATTTAATTACTAGTTTTAAATTCGAATCTGTGATAATCTAGTTATATTATTGTCCTTCGTTGACAGGTTTTTACAGTTTACCATTGCTTACTATGCATACAATTAATTGTTCTCGTCACGATATGGCTGAAATATTGCCGATGTGACGTTAAATTTTAACTCACTCACTCACTCTATCAAGCTCATGAGCATCCAACTCATATTCCTCTGAACCACCAATTCCACTGACAAAGAACTTCACATTTCGACTGTCACTTTGTCTAACTCTTTGTTCCCCAACTACACTGATCTCAATGCTCTCACGTTAACCCTGCAAACCCAAACTCATAGCAACATCCTGGCGTATCAAAGTAGTGCCTGCACTACTATCAATCAAAATGTTACCCTCTCTGAAGCGACCACTGGGTGATCTTACCTTAGCTCTGATTACAGGCATGATACTAGGGACATGACAACCATTTGCTACATCAGGCATAGCACCACTGGCAGTTCAGGTGTCAACATGCAACAAGGTATGGTGTGTTCTAACAGACCCTTTACATCACGTTGCCGTTTAGATCTGCAATGTATTGCCCCATGGCCCTTAACTAAACGTGCAATACAAAGTATATTGTCTCTGACAAAGTCAACTCTCTCGGAAACAGGAATACATTTGAACTCAGACACTAATTCTGTGAAAATCTCTGCAAAAGTAGCATGTCACTGCCCTCTGTGCAGAATAAACACCATCTCTCTTGTCTCTATTTTTCTCTCTCTTGTCAAATGGAGCTGCTGATGCATGGATGACATCCCCAAAGTCTGGATCGCAATCAGCCCGCACTCTCTTCTGGATGTTGTCACTGATATCCTGTAGAATAGGATTTCTACCGTAGTCGCGAATCTCAGCCGCAATTGATCGCCATGGTCCAATAATGTTTTGGGGAAGCCTACCAATAATCGCTAAGAGGGATTCGATGCTGTTCACATCTGACATGTAGTTGAGTCTCTTGAGGGTCGCCAGACACCCAACAATGTCAATTAATAAAGTCCGCAGATTCTTCCTGTCATGAGGGTTCAGCTTTTCCACTTTGCACAGGCTGTTTATAAATGCACGTGCTATCACACTTCTCTGGCCAAACTGTCTCTTCAGTAACTTCAATGCAGTTGCATACATATTGCCCGAAGCACCTAACGCATCAATAGCACACTTTGCTTCACCTGCAAGATGTGCCTTCAGCTGAATCATCCTCTGATCGCCCTTAAGGCTTCTCTTCTCATGAATGTGGATCTTGAAGGACTCTATGAAATCTACATAAGTGAATGAATCCCCATTGAATGTACTCAGCTTAAATGGTGGAATGTCTCGTGCAGCCTCTAATTTGAAGATGACATCTGCCATAAAAAAGACTCAGTAGAAACTTCAAACTCAATCTCTTTAAACTCAACCAGGTCGTCAATTCAGTCACCAACAATGCCTGGGGCATGCACAGTTCTTCCATCCTTACCAGGTTTCCCTTTCACATCGTTGGTTACTGAAGACCAGTCATCAGTATCACCACTTTGCTTCTCTTTTTAACCATTGGCACCATTTTTCTCTCAGTCACTACCAAATGTTTTGTTAGTATCATCACAGCCTAATGCATCGGAAGAATCGGAGCTGGTCTCAATAACATCTTCTTTGCTCCTTTTTCGCCTTACTTCTGACTGTCCACTATCTCTGTATGACTCTACCTTCTCGACTACCTTGTAGTAGTCATTTGGAGACTTCTGACTCCCACTTATCAAGTCTGCTCTTCTGCGAAGGAATGATCTCATACATATTTGAATTGATATCCATCACTCTATCAAAGTCACGGGAAATAGGTTTTAATTTTCTTCTTATTATGTTCATGTTTCTTCATACTACCAGTCAACCTGTTTATAGCTGCCATAAGCTTAGTTCTGAGAACCTATCTCTTCTGTTTAACGTTTTTCTCTGGTTCAGCATCATGATCCCCTTGTTGTTCTATCTCCATAGTATTTTCTTTAGGAGACTCGTGCACTTCGACTTTTGTTGCCATCGTGAATCTCTCTTGTTTCCAACACCAAGTTGTCTATAGGGTGACGCTCTTGAACTCTTGAAATATATCTTCAGAAACTTTGGTGCAAACAACAAGTAATCATCTGAAGCTCGATTTATCTTCTGATATGTTAAATGCCATAAGCAAAGCACCAAACAATATTCTGTAAAGAATAGAAAAGAAACATTGCTTAGTTACAATGTAAATATGGTAATCTTCTAAGACATCTCACATCAATACTTTAATGATTATCAAATTATTGAACGAACTGCTCCAATACAGATTTCAAACTCTGGCTATAATAAACCCTCTTCTCTAAATACCATACACACGCAAATCCAAGCTAAGTAATAAAGCGTGTCAATGAATATAAAATTAAAAATCTATCAGTATTAGCAAAAAATTGTATGGATGGATGGATGGATGGATGGATGGATGGATGGATGGATGGATGGATGGATGGATGGATGCATGGATGCATGGATGGATGGATGCATGGATGCATGCATGCATGATCTGAACGTGATGCTTTGCACTAGGTACAGTGACAGACTATGTAAACAACCAGTGTCGCAAAATAGAAGCTTCCTGCATAAGGATTGACAGGTTATCGAGAATATAACTTTCTCGAAAATTGCTACATTTTCGCATTAATCGAACAAAACATGTCTTTATAAATGCAATAACGTTCAGATGATAATCCAAGACAAGAACGTAAGTAAAACGCACATATAAAACCGCAAATATCACTCAAATACACAACACCCCTACATGTAAAATAGACTCGCTTTAAGAAAACTGACATTATGGCATTTCCATCAGATTTTGAGTATTTTAAAACGCTTGCAATATAAAACACATATATCATCAAAACTTGCACATTGAAAAATAGTATTCACCTGAAGAGTGTATCTCTACGAGCTGAATATCAAGTTATAGCAACGAAAACATCTCTGCGTCATGTTGCCATGTTGTGCCACGTCGCGCTATCATCCCTTCCGGTGATGATGGCGAAACGAAAGGGAGTAATCATTAAAATTTGAAAATATACAAATGACGTTGAATCTATTCCAAACAATTTTAATAATTGTTAATTTAGAAGTAGTATACACGATAGCAAAACGGGACCAGGTCCTTCCAAAGGCTTAATTTTCCAAGTTAAGCCATGTTAAGTCCCCAATCCCTAACCGTTATTGTGTATATTACTCGCAGATGTGCATGCAAAATTTCACGAAATTCCGTAAAACAGTTTCTGAAATATTGCCTTTTGAGCGAGCATGGGTTCTGTCTGGCGAAAGGCTAGCTATCCAACGTATTCCCGTACTTGTTATAAAGTAGCGAGACGAGAGCCTCTTGAATCTAAATCATGCCGCTGTGAGCTAGTCGCAGTGTGTGTGTGTGTTTGTGTGTGTGTGTGCGTGTGCGTGCGTGCGAGCGTGCGTGTGCGTGTGCGTGTTTGCTAGTGCTAGTGCGTGTGTGTGTGTGTGTCGGCTCGGCTCGGCTTGTACAGCCGACTGGCTGGCTGGCTACGTTATGTTGATGTCTGCGAAACAGTTTATTGTGAATCTCCTTCTATGATTTGTTTGGTTTTCATAATGAAGTCTTGCCAGGCCTCTTGCCTCCCTTGTTCTATGAACTTTTTTTTCTCGTCCTCGCTGATGGAAGTGCTTTGACGAGTCTGAGTTCGAATCTCTTGCTTAATTCTATGATACTTGGCGATTTCTGAGATCACCAAACGAAACTCTTCCTCTGAGTCGGTGAGCACGATGGAAATGTGATCGTCTATGTTTAGCTTCGCTTCGGCTAGAATTCTAATTCCGTCGTGTTTCAATGCTTTACGTTGCAGTTTACGATATACATACTTAAGGGCCAATTCCGCCAACACTGCCACTCTGGCTGTTATTTCGATGCCTAACACCACAGGTGTGGCCACGATAGCGGATAACAACCTGACACCTGTCGCGCCTAATCCCATGCTCGTTGCCATCAAAACGGTGTCAGCACCGTCCACAGAATTGACAGCCCTGTGATATTTTTTCTGTAATGCTGACCGTGTATAGTTGTTGTTTCATCTAACATAACTGTCGCAAACGAAACCCGTCTACTGTTTCCAGTGTTTTTGCTATTTCATCCGCGACTGGGTATGACTTGCTTAATCTGCGGATTGGGCACGCCTCACTACGTAATCCCTTGGTACGAGCAAGACATATTGTGATCATCTTATATGTTTTTATTGCAAAAGGAGAGACATATTAAAACACGATGATACGAAATTTATTATAATATTTATAACACCCTATTTAGAACCTCTATTTATTCAAACATTTTCGATTCCTTGGATGACAGTGGCTTGAACACATACTACCTGATCTCTGTAACATACACAAAAGTATATCATACTGTCTTTGTTTAGTTCGTCACACCATAACACCTGTTCATATTCACTTCTTGAAAATACAAACAATGTATCACTGTTGATTAAACGTACAAGCTTAATTTTGTCCGCCATCTCAGTGCAACTGTCAGTCGACTACTGGCAGACAAACTATGAAACACTATTCATTGTCAACACAAGCTCAACTAGGTTTCTAACTCCACAAACCCGGCTTGCTCAATCTGTGGGATTACGCACATTAATTAATAGCTCAACCCATGGGAATTAGCACTACTTATTGTGTAATGACAGGATTTTGGCAGAGTGTCGCCCATTCTTGGAGGTTTCGCAAATGTCTTGCGTAATTCGCGGATTGGGCAATTCCGTAAATTACGCACGACATATATATGTCAGTGTGTGTGCTCGCTCGTGCGTGTGTATGTGTGTGTATGCATGTAGTATTTATAGGGATTTTGTTTTTGGTCAATAAACACAGTCAATAAACACTGAGGTATTTACAGTACAAAAAACCCAATGCATAAAATTTTGTATACAACATGATAACATGACACAGACGTTTTGTGTTCAGATAAGGACCGACGTAATGGCCTTAATCTCTTCACCTCTGGGACAAATTCATCTGACCCCACAGAAGGACATCTATGTCACTCAGTTAGTGGACGTCCTGACGGTACAGACATCTCTGATGTCCTGAATGTCACCTGTCCCTCTACCTGGCGCTACCTGACTGCCTACACAGAGACTGATAATGATGGTTATGGTCCTGTGTTGGACTTCGTTGAAGTACAGGTGTGGTGTAAGTATAAAATGACAGGCAAGCAAGAAATCGGCAGCCAGACAATAATCAACATCACACAAACCAGTGGTTGATTTTATGAGCAAATTACACGAAAACAGAGCACATGGAAATTGTTGGCAAAGTTGCCGATTTCTGACAGCTTTGCCTGCTGTAGTCAAGTAGACGGATCTTTCCATCTTTAAGTGTCACACATGATATGATCAAAAGACTAGTAAGTTTGTTATTTCCTGTATAAGAAATAAACACTATGCATCTAGATCGCCAATGCCAATATGTGTCAGATCAAAGGCTACGCCATGCACTGGAAGCTTTAGTCTTGTGTCAGATAGTAGAATCATTCTCTGAATCATGCCTTTGGCAATGGAAGCCCTATCACAATGACTCTGACTTTTAATTAAACTAACGTGACAAAAACGTCGAAATTACTTACACATAGTTAGTGCATATTGGTCTTGTATCTTACTGAAATCAAGCATTCCTGGCAACACACTGACTTAACTTAATACATTGATATGCTTATGCTGTTGGAAAAACAGGAATCTGTGTTGGTAGATGTGTGGAAAAAAACAATAAATTCTCCCCATACACGATAATTTCAATTTGTTTTAAAACCCTATCAATTAAATCAGAAACTAGTTGCTCTTTTTGTAAAATGTGGTTTTATGACTGAGTCAGGGATGTTTGTAATACTGTTCCCGTGATATTTGTTCCGTCAATATTGTAAGCATGTCTAAATAGCTCAAAAGCAAAATGAATGGTCCTGTCCTTATCGTACTTGCAATCGAAGAAAGAGTTTCTTTTTCGTCTTCGTAATTCTTTGACTTAGGGGTTTGAGTTCACACAAATTTTATTAATTCTCATTAATATAAATATTTGATTTGAGAACAAAGGAAGTTAAACATACCTCAATACTCTGATTGATATGTCCCGTTAAATAATCCTCTTGAATATGTTTTTACAAACTGGAGTAACGAATACACAATATTATTTCCAAAGCACATCCGATAGCTGCTGAAATTGATGGTCCTGCTGCATTGATCATGCAATGGCCTGACTGCAGTTGGAGCAGTGTAAACAGTTCACATTTGAATATACCAGTGATTTAAGAGAAAAGTGACGTCACTCATCTGTACGTGTATTTCAGCGTGTGCGTCTGGTCGTTATGGAGCCAGCTGTAGCATGGAGTGCAACTCTCGTCACTGTCACAACACAGGGGACTCCTGTAATTCTGACACAGGAGCGTGTTCAAATGAAGGCTGCCAACCAGGATGGGCAGGACCAGACTGCACAGGTATATACAGGATTGTACGTTGATGTGCAATGTCAATTTATATCATGTTGTAAGGCAAGTTTTTGTTATTAGACGATATGTGTAACATAATCATATTACTGTCTATAACAGTACCAAGCTGTGTGTGATAAACATAAATATCTAAAATATATAACCCCACAAATCAACTCATCGTATCCCTTCAAATTACATCAGTGTGAATAATGACGTTACCTACATCCAAATTGATCACAAGTAATTATACACTTCCTCGTATAACACATTATGCCTCTCAGTCTGTGCCATTGGGAGACATGGAGAAAGATGTAGCAAGTACTTCAGTAACTGTCGCTGTAACTTTTACCTCTGAGTACTTTTCGTGGTGTAACGTCTCACTGGCTTATTGCAGTTTAGATCCCAGCCTTACAAAACTGCTTTTGGGGCTACAATATTTGTATATGGGTGATGCAAAAGACAAATACACTAGCCTACTGTGTTTCGTGTGGTCAGCCAGTCTGTCTGGTGTGTACTGGCAAATGTCTTATCACCAGACAATTGAAGCTTGTAATGCTTAGGTACCACTTGGGATAAATGACTACATGTCTTTTTATGAATGATATGACATGATCAAAAGAGTATTAAGTTTGTTATTCCCTGTATAAGAAATAAACATTATGCATCTAGATCGCCAATGCCTCTATGTGTCAGATCAAAGGTTACACCATGCCCTGGAAGCTTTAGTCTTGTGTCAGATAGTAGAATCATTCTCTGGATCATGCCTTTTGGCAATGGACGCCCTATCACAATGACTCTGACTTTGAATTAAACTAACATGACAGAAACTCCGAGGCAACTGACGTCGAAATCACCTACACATTGTTAATGAATATTGGTCTTGTATTTTATTGAAACCAAGTATTCTTCGTAACACACTGAATTAACTTAATACATTGACATGCCAATGCTGGTGGTCAGTGGATTTTCTTTTCCAGACTCGATTACTTGCAGACCGGCTCCATACAGCCTGAATATAGCTGAGTGTGGCGTTCAGCAACATACGCCCAAACAATAATACATAGATATGTAATAACATAAATATGTTCTAGTATTCGTCCCCAGATATCATGGAACTAGTCCTAACAACATAGCAGTAACCGTTATTGCAAGAAATGTTCTATATGTGATGGAAGAACAAGAATCTGTGTTGGTAGATGTGTGGAGAAAACAAAGAAAATCTCCACATTCACGATAATTTCAATTTGTTTTAAAACCCTATCAATTAAATCAGAAACTAGTTGGGGTTTTTTAAATATGGTTTTATGACTAAGTCAGGGATGTTTGTAATACTGTTCCCGTGATATTTGTTCCGTCAATATTGTAAGCATTTCTAAAAGGCAAAATGAATGGTCGTCTCCTTATCGTACTTGCAATCGAAAAAAGAGTTTCTTTTTCGTCTTCGTAATTCTTTGACTTAGGGTTTTTGTTCACACACATTTATTTAATTCTCATTAATATAAATATTTGATTTGAGAACAAAGGAAGTTAAACATACCTCAATACTCTGATTGATATGTCCCGTTAAATAATTATCTTAAATATGTTTTTACAAACTGGAGTAACGAATACACAATATTATTTCCAAAGCACATCTGATAGCTGCTGAAATTGATGGTCCTGCTGTATTCATCATGCAATTCACGTAAGATGAAGGACGAATGCGCTGGCACGTCAATCGCCGGCTACGTCAGCTTGAGACCCAAGATGTATTCCATCAAGAAAGCAGACAACGACAAAATCAGAAAGGCGAAAGGCGTGAAAAAAACATGTGGTGAAAAAACACATCAAGCACGCCAGATTCAAGGAAGCCCTGTTCAAGAAAAAAAATGTTCAAACACCAGATGAACATGCTGGGAAGCGACGGACACAGGTTGTATGAACTGAGAATTAACAAGACGTCGCTGTCTCACATGGACACGAAATGTCTCAAACTCCACTTACTCGTACGGACACACGCACATATTAAATAATTAAAACGCACGCAATACATACATAATGGAGAATATTTATTACAGCTCATGCGGGTACTGGAAAGGTGATGATGCCATCCCTAAACTCGCCAAAGCCGCTCGAGTCTCAGAAGACGTTGCCAAAGCTTGGTTTAAAAAAACAAGCCATCTGGCAAGTCTACCTGCCGGCGCACATGTAATTCACAAACTCTTCGGACATTATCTGTATGCCGCAATATTCGATGGTGCATTTCCTGCAGCAGGTTTCGGTTTTTCCTAGCAGCACATACTTGCAGTTATACGGTGCACGTCTTCCATCTTTATGTATATACACTTATATTTTTAGTCTTATTGTTTGGCAATCAACACGGTCGCCGCTAGACACAGCGCCATGAAAATCAGTTCTCCATGGCCAAATCGTGGCGTTTACGTTCCACTTCCACTTCAGCCGCATTCGACGTTCGTAATTTGGAGAAGAGATAATTGCTGCCGGAAAATGCGAGGGCATTGACTAATGCACCACCGACCATCATAGCGATCATAGCCATTCTTTTTATATTATGTGTTTTTTAATATTACTTCAAAATATTTTCTGGTATAATTCCTTGTTTCACGAGAATGTCCTTGGTGGCCATTGCCATCCCGAAGTCCATGACGAGAATGCCCATGTCCTGCACGTTGAAAACGAGTTTGATCATCGCTGTTTGAGAGCCATTCTCGTTAAGCGAGGGTATCCTACGGTTAGTCCGGTGACCACGGTGGTGTGATATGCATCGTTGACAAAAGTTTTTTTCTTCGGACAGCATCGTGTGTATATAAAATATACATATAGTTTTTTAACAGAAATTATAACATAACATGCAGATTTATTTATAATTACGTCGTCTGCTGTTGCTGTGGTGGTGGTTGTTTGTTATTATATAGCAGCATAACAACGACCACGCTTAATCCCGTTGCCACGGTGGCAACAATCCACAGAGTGTAATGGGTATTATTATTATTTTTGTGGTGCTTGCTAAACCAACCTTTTCAACCGGGGGCGACTTTTTTAGGATTCTTCGTGGTGACTAGTTGTATCGGTGTTGTCATCTTCGTTGCTTCCTCCGTTGCCGTTTCCTCATCCTGTTGCCCATTCATGTTGTTTAAAGTTATTTTCATTATTATTTTTGTCTTCTTGGCAATTCTTTGCTGCGATTAATGCCGCGGTCATCGGAGCCAAAAACATGCTGTATATGTTGCAGTTGCAGCTGACTGAACGGATCTTTTTCGAGATCTTCCCACTGGTAAAGTCGACGTTCCGGCAGAATGGGAAGGAAGTACGATGCTACGCCGGCGTAGACCTGCGTTATGACAGACCCTATGGTTTTCTTCATTTCGGCGCCAAATCTGGCTTCATATCTCCCATAGAGCTTGTCGATTTCTTTAGCTTGCATTTTGTGTATTTTATCGGGAGTGTGGTCGCCCCCACCCAAGTATTGTTTGGCTTTGCCACCAACCGGAAGCGCCGCCAGTCTCTCCTGCTTGCCGTTTTTATTATCATCGTCATCCAAATTTTTTTAGCAGTTCGTCACACTCCATCCTATAATGTAACAAACGAGTTTTAAGTCTAATAAAATCAAATCCGATGTACGTGAAACACAGCGAGATGAAAGTCAATTTGTTTCGGCAAGCTGTTTGTGCAGCCTGCCACCATCCGTGGATCGCATGTCCAGCCACAGCGCGTAATGTTTATCAAGGTTATCACCAATCGTCACGTAGGGCAAACCCAGTTCTTTGATGACATTGTTCACTTCATGCGAGTGCCACTTGATGGCCGGTAGTTTTCTTATCTCGTCCCATTGCTGATGAGCTTGCAATGCCTTGGCTGAACAGCTGGTTGGGAACGCCCTCGACTGTCACTTCCACTTTTGTGATCTTGGGATTCAAAATGAGTTTGCTGTCTCATTGAAACGGCTCGTATTCCGTCACCATGCCTTTCATCTATCGAGCCGGCACGTTCAGGTTGATGTTCCACAATGTGTCGCTCTTGATGATCAGATTTGGGAATTGAACCAGCAGCATTTGGTTTTGGTCGATTGTGCTCAGGTTGTTGGTGATGGTCACCAACTAACACACAGCTTTGACACAGAGTGGCTCTCTCGATCTCCGGAAAGGATCTAGCTTTCGTCCGTATTGTGACATTGTTTATATTGAAACTATATTATAAGTTCAATATAAAAAATATAAAAATGGCTGACAATATTCAGACGGACGATTTCGACGTCCAGCCTCTGCTGAACGACAATGATGCAGCATTTGACACTTCGTTCATGGGGGACACCGTGGGCAACGAACGTTTTATTATGATGCATTTAAGCTCAATATAAAAATTACGTCGAGCCATTGGGTCGGGACTATCCGAAGTTCAAAATCGACAACAAAGGGACGCTATGATTGAAAGCCCACACAGAGGTTGATCTCTGGATGAACTGCATCAGGTTGTTAAACCAACCGTGTACCGTTTTCACAGTCGTCAACGAAAATCTGTATTTCTTAAACACGTCGATGAACTGAACTATGATATGTGCTATGCTTTGCATCGACCACAAGACTCGGTTGCGTGAGATCGGTAGCACTTATATTATCACTTTTAGAATAAAACACTCCCGGTTTGTACATATTGAATTGTTATATTAAATTTTAGTATACATATCTACTTTTCAATATGTACGTGGCGCTTCCGGGAATAACGAGCAGCGAGTCCATTCAACTGCTTCATACCATTGATAACACGTCCGGTTAGCTCGAAGCCGCAACCAAATAACGGACGGCTACTACAGTGTGTGCTCCCTCAGCGAAGAAATCTTCAAACCCGTGGGAGCTGAACTCAAAATGAACGACTTGAACGGCACGGTCATGTTATCCAACAACGGAAAAACGACTTGAGACTCAATAAGCTGTTGGCTAAAATGCCTGTTTTTAAACCACCGTGATTGGTATAAAATTACTCGATCTCGTTCCGTGCATTCATCTCGATCAGCTGAGCATAACCGACAATTTTCAAAGCGCAGAACCTTCCACACTGCTCAGAGCTGTTTCCTTGAAATGGAAAATTACAACGACGGCAGAACCGAAAATATCGGTTTTAGACATTAAACACAATCCCGTAAGTAATCCGAAACTGCGCCAACATAGCGATCTCCAACCTCGGGGACACGCGCGGATTCGACGAGCCCGGACTGTACGTCTTGCAACTGAAAAACAACATTTACAAACGTGTCAAACTGACGTGCTCCACTGCCAGTGACCTATGTGATTTCGACTATACCGAATGATCAGTCAACAAGACGAAATATGACCTCGTCCGCAATGAAAATGACAAATGGACGATATCAAGAGCCTTTGGCGGCAAGCTGTTCCACCTGAACGACCTCGAAGCCACGGTCGTCACTCCAACACGCCTTACACTTTCGTATTCAACGACGACGACAAACAACATACTCAAAGTGAACTTGGATTATCCTGCAGAACTACACGAATCGCACAACAGCTATCTGCTAGCTCCCGAACGATTAATGGTGAACAAGGACTGGATGTCTGAATATCAACGAAACTTGCTGAGAAAAAATAAGCTGTCTTACTTCGAAAAACTCGTACCAAACTTGATGAACAAGAAAAATACATCGTTCACTACCGTAACCTGCAGCTGTACTTGTCACTGGGAATGAAACTCACGAGAATTCACAGGGCGCTCGAGTTCGATCAAAGTCCTTGGATGGAGCCTTACTTCAGAATGAACAAGGATTTACAAAAGCTGGCCACCAGCGATTTTGAGAAAACCTTGTACAAACTCATGAACAACTCGGTGTTTTGCAAGACGATGAATAATTTGAGCAAACGAGTTAGCGTGAAACTAGTCTGATCAAGCGAGGAAGAAAAACTCAGGAAATGGATAGCCAGCCCGGCATTCAACAGAAGTAAAATATTAAATGAAGATTTGATGGCGCTGCACATGAATTAAAGTCACATCAAATTCAACCGGCCTGTTTACATGGGGATAAGCATCCTTTACTTATCCCAACACTTGATGTAGGACTTTTACTACAACAAGTTGAAGAAGTAGTATGGTGACAAGTGCGAAGTGCTGTACACAGACACGGATTCACTGCTGATGGAGATTCGCACAGAGGACGTGCACGAGGACATGAAGAAAAACATGCACCTGTACGACACCAGTGACTACCCCAAAGACCATCCTTTGCACAACACCGTCAACAAAAAAAGTGCTCAGCAAGATGAAGGACGAATGCACGGGCAAGCTGATCACCAAGTACATCGGCTTGAGACCCAAGATGTATTCCATCAAGAAAGCAGAAGACAACGAAATCAGAAAGGCGAAAGAAGTAAAAAAAACATGTAGTCAAGAAACACATCAAGCACGCTAGATTCAAGTATTAAAGGCTCACTTGAACACACACACACACACACACACACACACACCCTCATCAATATTTATGAAGGTGGGTTTGCCTATATTTATACTGTGTGCAAACGAGGTTCATAAGATTACAGATGTGCATGCATGCATAAAGATTACAGAGAGGGGACGTGACTCCATAAAGCAATTTGTCCAATGATATTACAGCTCATCTGTTTATTTCACACTTGTCACGGGACAAACCTTTCAACAAGGGTGTAACTACATATGCATTCTACCGGAGGCTGTTATGTCAAGGTCGAAAGAGGTGTTTAATTATCTCATTACTGTAATCTGATTGAATGATTACACGCATGTGTATCGATACCGTAACTGTTATACTATCCAGCTTTTATTGACGATGGATCAACACAGACTGAGTTCACTGATAAACGTGATAATTACACCGGATTTGATAATTACAGAAATCAAATACAGTGCTCATGTAAATTGCACAGAAAACTGACAATTCAAATCAACATGAAATTTCAACAGATTGAACAAAAATGCCTGAAATACCTTTGTATGGTTTACATGTAATAATTTATGATATTTACTTCTGTCTATGTGTGAGATGTTTTTGAATTACCAACATACTGTGTTTTGTAACAAACGTTAGCAAAATATTTCATTGTTGTAATAACACTGACATGAATAAAAGCACCAAGCTGTTGATTTGAATTTGTCGATGCAAAGGCGCGACGTATCACTTTATATTCGATTAGGTAATATTGTCAACTTTAGATTATGGACAATAACTAATTACAATTCAGTAAGCTTCAAAGTACTAAGTTAAATTATGTCTAATCTATTCGAGATTGGATGTATAATTATTTGTGTTTATACATTATGTTTCATTAAATGAAACATGACAACGTAATAATACCTGAAAAGTAAATTCCAACTATTCTATTGTGTTTGAATTCTTTGAATGTCCTTGAAATTTCGTATATTGTCACCTATTTACTAGGAAGTTGAAAATATAATCTTCAGTAACCTCTAAACCATTACATCTAATTCAATCAATGTGCAAAAGAAGTTTTTTAGTATCCATTCCCAATGAAGAGTACCAGACACTTACCTCTTTAAAAACATCATAATCCCCTTTCTTGCCGACATGTGTTCATTTGCCAAACGCTGTAAAAGCCTATGATGGTGATTAGCAATTGCTATCAAAACACTTTAAATACTTCTTCAGATTGACACTAAAGGTAGCATCTCTCGTAAGAAACGCTAATATTTGCTCATCCCTACTAAATTGGTTGAAATCATAGGTACAGTGCGATTCTTAAAAGTTCGACACACATGCTTGTCTCTCCGTGAATAAGAGGTGCTTTCTGTTAACGATAAGTCCTTGGTTTCATGTTTAGCGAAATATCTCTACCAATCGTTAGGCTTCATTGTACTTTTTGTTTGCAGCTAGAAATATTGAACTTTTGTTTCAGTCAGTTGTAGGTTGGGAAAGAGGAGCACCACAAAGATCATGAATCCAGTAAAT
This sequence comes from Haliotis rubra, assembly GCF_003918875.1. Taxonomy (NCBI): domain Eukaryota; kingdom Metazoa; phylum Mollusca; class Gastropoda; order Lepetellida; family Haliotidae; genus Haliotis; species Haliotis rubra. The sequence continues at coordinate 10,011 of NW_025765141.1, read as the reverse complement.
CATATATACAGTACATAAGACTAAGTATACACCCTGTGCCCTGATATTACATCTAGCGCTAATCATTACATTGTCTTTAACGTAGTTAACTATACACTTCATTACACACATACCATGAATTCCAGTCTGCAACCCTGGGCAGTATGGAGCAGGATGTAGCAAGGCCTGCAGCGAGCGTCACTGTAAGACGCCATCTGGCAGATGTCATCACGTGACTGGAACGTGTCCCGACGGCTGTAGCAATGGTTTCACTGGAGATGCCTGTTTACAAAGTATGTTTCGTTTTTACTGATGATGTGCTGAGTTCGTGCAGTTCATGACTGCCGCGTCGTGTTTCTATAGAAACTCAGTTGTACTCTTAGTCAATTATAACCTGATATAAGGATGTTACATCAACATATTCCCCTGAAAGTGTGAAGGTTTGTGTTGGGATTAATCGTACCTATTCTATACTTCCGAAGCTACAGATATTAAACAGTTATTGTCGATTTACAGAAATGTGGTTGAATGAATTGAAATCTATTTGAGCGGCGTATGTCCAATGCACCGGGCACATAGTGTTTACATGCTCCGTGATATCGTTACATGAAATGCCAAAGTTATGGCACTTTTCAAGTATATTTAAATATATATTAGGTTCAGCATTATAACATTTTCAAAGGAACTCTTTGGAAATGACATTTTCAGTGTATGTGATTGATTGTACAATGTTATTTGGATAAAAGTAAATTAGTTGCTTATGAGTGTTCATAGAGACTCTATGTTTAATGATGTACACGCATGTTTTGTGAGTCCTGATTTAGATATAATTTAATTTGATAAAACCCTTGTATAGTTAAGCTCCTATGGTTTGTGTTTCAAAATAGTGATCTTCTGCATCAGATCACGGATGTCTGGTTTAATGGTAGCTTTGTAATCAGAGTTCGGAATGAGAAGTGGTGTCACACACTGGAAAAAAGTCCACATTTACAAGCTTGGAAATGTCCTGGAAAGATGATGTTTCACAGAAATGTCCAATTTTGGAGGGACGGTGGGGCAGCCTAATGGTTAAAGCGTTGGCTCGTCACGCCGAAAACCCAGGTTCGATTCCCCACATGGGCACATTGTGTGAAGCCCATTTCTGGTGTCCCCCGCCGTGATATTGCTGGAATATTGCTAAAAGCGGCGTAAAGCTAAACTCTGTCTCTGTCCAATTTTGGAAATATGACACTTCCAAAAATTTACAATGTTGGAAATGTTCACAAGGGGAGATAACTGGTGGGTGATGGTAAATGATTGTTCTTTGTACACACCAAGATCCAATCCCTTGTTAATTAATCAGTGAGTCAAGGCGGTTAAGATTCACCAATTAACAAGGCCTAGTTTTGCTTTATGAATTATGAATATTGTTTTATTCGTCTCCATTATTTGTATCAGAATTCAAGTGGTAAGGTAAAAACGTGAAACACATGTTAATGCCAATGAATTGTTCACATCAACAAATACAGTAACATATTGTTCAGGACACTAAATAGGATTACATTTTGGGCATTAATAATTCCAAAATGGTAATATCCACCTTAACATGTGGGGATCTTTACCTTTGACTTGAATGTTGTAACCCTGCTGAAATACTTTTGTACATGAGTCGTAAGATATAGTCTTTATAGGTCACGTGGCATCCATGATGTTGGTACGGATACTCAAGTCTGGAAATAGATCATAGATGCATTGAATAGTCTGTCTGAAACAGATTGCAGTTTTTCCTCTGCCATTGGTCCGACTATGCTTTTCCCGTGGTCCTTTAATTGGCAGAATTAATCCCCAGTTAGACAGGACACAATATAACAGACTCCGTTTGTGCAGTCGAGAACATCCCCTTTGCCCCTATTCATGAGTTCTCACATGCAGAACATGTATTTGCATCTCGGTCTTTTAATCCTCCTGTTGTGTTATTTATCTTTAGCAGTATACATGTTGTCATTGCCGCGTTCAAATAACTTGAATAATATATTTGTGCGTACACTGAGCTGTCTGTTTCTATTTTTAGGAATATTTCTTTCTAATGACGTTGGTTATTTTGTCTGCAAACGTGCAACGTTTAGTATTAATATTAACAGATTCACTTTCTGTATTTACTAGCATGTGCACCTGGGTACTATGGAGCCAACTGTGACTATTCCTGTGCTGCTCGTCACTGCAAGGTGGACTCCGTCTGTGACGCGATACATGGCGTGTGTGTCGGTGGATGTGCGGCTGGATATCGAGGAACAGACTGCAGGCAAGGTAATATTTTATCTTACCACACTAATTCCCCATATTAAAGGCTCACTTGTATATAAGATTCAACTAACGGTTGATGTTTGTCCTTGTATTTTTTTATTCCAGTTACTTAATTATGATGATTTGAAGCACTGGAATATATAGAAGAGACTCGATTATGTACTTCTTAAGGCTGGTACATTGTTAGGAGCACCATTAAACAATGAACAAAAATTAATTTAATAATGATAATAGTTTCGATACTTTGGTTGTTGAAACCATCGTTGGGCTATACTGTTTGCCCGGCAACAGGTTACGAATCTGAAGCAACGCTCTATTAATTCACCAGAATAGTACTGACTGGAGAGCAAAGTGCTATGTTGAATAACGTGTTGGCCTAAATCCCGGTTTTAAGTTAACCTACTATGATATTTAAGGCCTTGATTGTCTTCCCTCTTACTTTACGCTCTTTTCTATATAATATCCTTAGTGCGAATTGACAACAATGGCAAAGGGAGTTCTTAGAATACTAATCTATTCCTTGACGATAATTCCGAAATAATCAGAAAAGACAGTAACACTCTGATGACAATAAATTCACAGATACAAACTCTCACCCTATTTACTCTGGGTCACCCTCATTTATAACAAATTGCATGATGCGTACGTAAAATCTCTGCACTGTGACTCTCAACAGAAAACTTCAGCGCTTTATGAAATATTTCTGCATTAACTAGAAATTGCTAAAACTAGAGACAAATAGTTTCACACCCTTAAAATATCCCTCGAGTTACATTTCTCTCAGATAGGATACAATCTCCCATGCCAGCTGTGAAAACTGAGCTCTGGAACGTAAACAACACAACTCGAGAACCTCGTCGCCGACAGCCTCCGTGGTGTAGTGGTTAGAGCATCCGCCCGGACAGCGGAAGGTCGCTGGTTCGATCCCCGACCGCTTCATACCAAAAGACGTTCCCTGCCTGGTGTTCGGCATTAATGGGTACAACAAGGACTGGTCGGCTCGGAGTCAGTATAATGTGTCTGAGTGGGATATTCATGCTTCACTGCAGCATGGTCATTTAGCTAGCACTATAAAACCAGCTTCAGTCTGGGCTAGTACAAGCAGGCGCACATACACACGCATGCACGTCGTCATATGAGCAAAATAATCTCAAGCACGATGTTAACCACACTTTCACCTCACCTCAACTCGTTGCCAAGCAGATAACTCTATTACAGAAAATGGGTTAATAGGTAGTTACATGTCGCAACCCCACAAATATCCTAGAATAAACGACTCAGAGTGGGAAGCTGTCTATAAATGTAAGTCCATCTAGCGAGAACGATATGTATTTCTCTATGTCACTCGGGATGCAGTTTATATTGCCTTCCATTTTCGAGATGGCTTGTATGATAAGGTGAGAATCGTATCCACGAAGGTTGTGCAAAACCACGTGGATGGGTATGATTTTGGGATTGATTTTCAGTTTCAAGTTGCATGCGTTGTGTGCGGCGCCTCTGTAACGGCCGTTGATGTGACAGGGATCTATCACCGAATCACTGTTAAGCGGGTGTTTGCACACATGGGATTGAGTGGCGTTCTTATCAACTCGCCAGTCGCCACAGGTCATGCGCATGGGGATGGTTCTATAACAATTTTTCCTGATGATTATTTCTTCATGTTGCAAGTAAGTGAGAAACTTTTCAGCTGTGTCTGTACCTCGGTAGATCACGGGAGGATTCGTTTTCCTGTCGTATCAGACCACAACGTAACCGAAGCGGCAAGCCTCGTGGATTTGCATTTTGTAAGTGAAATATGTTGTCTGTTGTGTGCTCGACGTTTTTGATGATTGCCTCGAAGTCGGCGTAGATGACGTAGTGCATGGACATTTGTTTCCTTTTGTAATATAGGGAATGGTGATACGATATCAGGCCCGAAATAACGATATTTTTTGTGAACTGCCGCCCTGACAGACGAAAAAATGTGGGTGAATGATGGCGGCCCTTCATTCGACGTCCATAGTTTAAAAGTGTACAAGAAAAACAGTAAAATTGTCCGTGGGTGTCTACAACGCCCTAGGGAGAAAGATATAAAGAATATTGTGCAGCTTCCTTCCCTAGGGGATTGTGTCGACTGCATTGGACCTCTCACAAAGAGAGGGTCCCTCTCAGAAGTGAACCTGTGCAAGGTTCCTCCTGATATGCTATTGTTGCTGTAAGGGAGTGAAAGCAAAAGTTGCAAGACATCCACAGAGGCTTCACCAGCGCTGCTCTACAACATAAGACTGATCCCCAAATCACCTGTGACTTGAGCCACCGTGGATCCAAAAGCTGGATGTTTAATTATAGTCATCTATCCTAAGATTGCATCATTCAATGCTGACTCACGCTCATTATGAATCTGTATTGATATCGAGGAAACAGTTCATCGTTATTCTCGTATTATCGCTTTGGTTTTGGAAAGGAATGCTTGTCTGGCCTGTTCTATCAGATTATTTTCTCCTGTTCGCCGATGTCCCTCGTCTTGCGGGCCTTGGTTCGAATCTCTTTTTTCATTCTGTGGTATTTGGCGAGTTCTGCTAACACCAAATGGTACTCCGTGATCTTGCTGTCGGTGAGCACTGTGTTGATATGTGATCATCGATCGTGTTCAACTTGGCTTCGGCTAAAACCCCAATCTCGTTGTGCTTCAACGCTTGACATTGCAGCCAGCGTGAAATGAATTTAAGAGCTATTCCCGTCAGCCCAGATACACTGGCTGCTATTTACAACCCGAGAACTACAGAGGCGACGACAATGGTCGATAATAAGCCGACCCAAACTGCCCTGAGTCCCATGCTGGCTGTCACGAATGTAGTGTCTATCCCGTCGACAATATTCACGGCTCCCTGGTACTTTTTGCGCAGTTCTTGTCGTACATCACGTTCAATTTCCAGTTGGTGTTTGATGTCACTTATTTGTCGCAAACGAAAGCTATCCATGGATTCTTGTGTTTTGACCACTTCTTACATGGCCGGATACAATCCCAATCTTATATAATATAAGTTAGAAAATAATATTTAATTGGTTTTCAGTTAATCTTTGATTGATGTACCTAAGGCTGATAACCATTTTCGTATAGATTAAGAGGATGCCATTCGTTTATTTTAACAAGAACCCCATCGAAACTTGTAAAGGGGATTGATCCTTGTGGTATATGAATACGGCAACGTTGATGTTCATGTTCATTACACTAGCGTATTGTTAACCTGTTCAAAAGTACCAGAACTTCCTCGGGTGGAAAAACTTCTTTCATGAGTGTGGTGTTTAATTTTAGGGGTAGGAAAAAATATATTTGGTAATCAGGTGTGGCAGATGTAAAAAATGCAGTAAGCTCGGTTGGTACCATATTGCCGGTATGACCCAGTATTCGCAAAACTTGTATCGCATTATGAAATTTCGGTGTAAAGAACGTGAGAATAATTCTGTTACTTCGGAGACATAATCATTGTTTAAGACTATATTGGGTGAGACGAGGGTGATATCGATTACCCAGTCGATTTTGGGTGATTCCATCAACATTCATTTGTCGTTTTTGGTGTCTGAGATGGTACAAGGTGTTTTTAGAAAGTCCCTGAGTCTCTTTTCAATCTGCTAGTTTCACTTCTCGTAGCACGTACACGTTGTTTTGCAAGTGAAGTGCGTATAAGGTATTTTCCTTCCTGGGGTGATTGATTTCACGACTGTCCCCAAGATCAGAGAGTGCTAGTGGTGTCACTATTCACGTTTGACCGGTACTCGGTGTGATGTGATTTACGTTAATATCAGGATTCACCCCTAGATTCTGATCACTAGTCGCGATGACGATTTAATTATCGTATCCTACCATTTTATTATTCCCCAGTTGCGTGCCGGATGTTCAATCCTACGCCGAAAACGTAGTCGACTTTAGATCTGGTACTTTGGAACACAAATTGGTATCAATTGATGGCCGTCGGTAAATGTACCGGAGACACTATCACATCATCGATGATTGATATATAAATTGTTTTTGCGCTTCGTAAGCTGTGATGATATAAAACGTTTGCGCTTGCCCACCGAGAATAGTCCACACGTACGTTCAATCGTTCAATCTGACGACACCTTTTCAACGTATCCAGCATCAATTTTCTTCCAGTCCCTGCCGAAACTTCCAAACACAGTAATTCTTGCTATTATCAAAAGCCATGAGATCATCACTCGTGACGTAAGATTTCGCGTACGCCTCGCAGCCCGATTTTTTCTGCAGTTTGCTGGCTTCCACGAGAGGCATATTGTGAATGGTGGGGATGACCAAACCGTGAACCATGCCTGGCAGACGCCAACAAATACGTTCCTACGAACGTCAATCGTACAGATTGTTCATCGCATTCCATGTGTTGTTTTACAGAAGGGTTGTGCTGATTTCTAGCTCAGTACCAAACCTGTTTTTTTATATGTTTCGGGCCTGGCCTCATCTTGATCACATTGGCTAAAAATAAATCGCTGATTCTTTTAAGTGCGGGTCAGGTTAAGGCCAAGGTTGTCAATGGCGAACGGGCATGACACAATTCTGTTTGCGATGAATCAATGTACGTAAACTCATTATGACAGGGAGATGTAAGTGTCTCCGAAATAATGGCGACTGGCGCGCTGACAGGTGCCATCAGTTCAACATGTTTTGGTGCATGTCGTTTGTGTTTACTGTGAAATAAACAAGAAAATGGGTGAGTTAACACGACAAAATCTGAGCAGGGATTTTGGCTCGGAATCGAGCAATCACGATTTTTCGAGCTTCCGAAGACCCTAGCTCCCAAAGTACTGCTTCGATTTTGGTACTGTATGATTTTGTAGTAAATCTATTAGCGTGAAAAGTGTGCATACTTTACATTGGATAAATACAGTGAGTATTGTTGAATTCGCACTGAAACGAACTGAATATTGACCTCGTTACATCCCTTTCCTTTTATATAGTACTAAGACCCCGTCAGTGACAGTATATACCTTGATGGCAGCTTTTAGCGTTACAAGCCCCAGTGTTTCTACACACCATTTTAATCATAGAATATTTGTTGTTTTATTACGGCTAAATATCAGTACAATTGCCAGTGGCTGAAGGGATGGTATAAATCCAGCTAAGGTCCATGCAGGTAGCCAAAGCATTGTAAGTCCCCATGGTCCCTAGAGTGGTGATATACCTTCAGTTTTTGGCTATCCTCAGCCTTATTTTATATTGTATTGTCCTAATTTGAAATCCCTTTTTAGAGCTATACACTAGTTTTATTTCCTATTGCTGTGATATAGTAGTTGGTTTTACTGTCCTTCGTCGACAGGATTTTAATCTTTGCGCATTTGTCATGAATTTCTTACTGTCTTAAGTCACGATATGGCTGAATTACTGCCGCTGTGAATATAAACTTTAACTCACTCACTCACTCACTATAACAATATGTCCCGTTAAATAATCCTCTTGAATATGTTTTTACAAACCCGAGTACAAAGTACAACATTATTTCCATACCACACCCGATAGGTGCTGAAATTGATGGTCCTGCTGTATTCATCATGCAATGGCCTGACTGCAGTTTGAGCAGTGTAAGCAGTTCATGTTGGAATATCCGAGTGATATAAGAGATAAATGACGTCACTCAACTCTCCGCATATTTCAGCGTGTGCGTCTGGTCGTTATGGAGACAGCTGTATCAAGTACTGCAACTCCCGTCACTGTCACAACACAGGGGACTCCTGTCCTCCTGACACAGGGGAGTGTTCTAATGCAGGCTGCCAACCAGGATGGGCAGGACCAGACTGTACAGGTATATACAGGATTGTACGTTGATGTGCAATGTCAATTTATACCAGTTTGTAAGTCACGTTTTTGTTATTAGTCGATATCTGTAACATAATCATATTACTGTCTATAACAGTACCAAGCTGTGTGCGATGACAACAGGGTTTTCAGATTGAAGAATGACATGGTGTGATAAAGAGGTTATCCCACTGGTGTGTTTTGATCGATTATGCCTATACAATTTGGTCATTGTATCATAACATGTTTACTACTACTATGATGTACCCTCCTTTGTGGTTTGTAATCCCCAACCGCGCGTTTAGCGCGAAGCAGGGAACATAGTATTAGGCTCTGTCCATCCGTCCGTCCATACATACGAATTATAATATCTTAAGAACCGTTGACTAGATTCTTTTCATAGTTGATACCTAGGTTTATCAAAGTTAACCAAAGGTCCCAGTCAGGTTTGGTGACATTGATCTTCATTTCAAGGTCACAGGCGGATTTTCACGTTTTACCTTTGTCAACGTGATATCTCAAGAACCGTTAACTGGGTTTACTTCATATTGTACACCAAGCTTTCCCGGAGGGAGACGCAGGGCCAAGTCGATTTTGGTGACCTTCACTTAATTGTCAAGGTCACAGCAGCACTTTGACGAGTTCATCATGTCAACCTGCATGTCAAGCTCTCAGCAAGATATCTCAAGAACCATTCACTGGATTTTCTTCATATTTAAAACCAAGCTTTATCTGGGAAAGGCGCAGGGCCCAGTTGATTTTGGTGACCTTCACATAGTTTTCAAGGAGATATATATTTCAATATTTCAGCATGTAAATCTGCAAGTTGATCTTTTCAGCGAGATATCTCAGTAACCAATCACTGGAGGTTCTTCATATTTGACACCAAGCTTTGTCTTGGGAAGACGCAGGGCTCAGTCAATGTTGGTGACCTTCAGGTGTTTTCCAAAGTCACAGTAACACTTGAAGATGTCAGCATGTTAACCTACATGTTCACCTTGTCAGCAAGACATCTTACAACGATTCATTGTATTTTCTTCATATTTTACACAAAGCATCATCTTGGGTGCAGGTTGACTGATCATGCTTTTGTTGACATTTAACTTCATCTTAAACTACAACCTTCTCTTTCATTACTTTTAAGTTTGATTTAATAATTTGATGCGGGGGGATTATGTCACCTGAGTGACAATGCTTGTAAAATTCGAAAGATCACAAGAATTAGCATCCAATCAGTTGCATGTAGTACATCCTGGCTTTTATCTTTCTGGAAATACGAACTCTGGGTAGATTAGACATAGATGTTACTTTATATAATTATTGTTTGAGGCATGATGGGTTTTAATACGCTTCCGCCAGTTGAAACCAACCGTGTAGTGACGGTTACTGCAAGTATAACTTCAAATGTGATAGAATACAATGGAGTCGTGCCGGTGGATGTGCGGCTGATTACCACGGACAATTTTGTACACAAATTAATTTTGTACACAAATCAATTTAATTCGCATACTATTTTTAGTGTTTATATAATGGAATCAGGGACTTCTGGTCGTTGTTTGCTGTCACCGTTGTCTCTAGTTTCACCAGGCAATGGCGCCAAACATGCATAGTTTTGTTTTATGAATTTCGGCTCCATTATTATAGATATCAGAATTCAAATAGTAAGATGAAAACACCACTTTTAGCAATATTCTAGCAACATCAAGGCGGGGGGACACCAGAAATGGGCTTCATAGACTGTCTGGGTCACATGACATCCATGATGTTGGTACGGATACTCAAGTCTGGAAATAGATCACAGATGCATTGAATACTCTGTCTGAAACAGATTGCGGTTCTTCTGCTTCCATTGGTCCGACTAGGCTTTTGAAAATTGGCTCCATGAAATTGCAAATGAATTTTCATGTCAACAAATACAGTAACATATTGTTCAGGACACTAAATAGGATTACATTTTGGGCATT